>NC_134800.1:1486063-1496063 GCF_046742065.1 Oratosquilla oratoria | reverse complement strand
TTGATTGTGAGAGATAGGAATGTGCTTGCCTTTACGGTTTACAGAAAAATAATATCCATTCAGTTTTTTTTGCCAGCCTCTATATATCAAAGAAGTTTAACTCCATTTTTTTCTCTGAATATATATAATTTGTAGCCCTTTATTCATGAAATAAAATTTTATTTCCATCAAGTCCCAACTAATTATTTAAACGGGCCTACCTTCTAGGGTTCTTGGAAAAAAAAAATCAGCCGAACTAGAACAAGTGTCTTTAGCTCCTCATCCAACACCAAATAATTCGCTCATAATTTTTTTTTAACAATTTCCTTCACTGAATACGTCACCCTCATGTCCAGAGTTGTTCTAAAAGAAAATATACAATTAGAGAATTATTAGTGCATATATTAATTTCATCTTAAACCTTATATTTTGATTCTAGCGTTTGATTTATGTCTGTGAGAGGCCTTAGTGCAATTGACACCCTGACAAGAGCGTTTTAAATTTGTCTGACTATTTCATCCTACTCCTGTTTTGATCCCATCGTTTGAATTTTGCCCATAGATTGTCATCATACACTTTAAATTCATTTTTCATCCTACTTCAGCATTTGAATTCCATATACTTTTGTCATCCTACACACAATATTTTGATTCTATCGTTTGGTTTAGATGTATATTGAATTCGACAACATAACTAAAGCGTATGAAATTTATCTGTCATTTTCATCCTACTCATGTTTTGATACCATCGTTGAATTTTATCTATATTATCACAATCGTAAATTTTGAATTAAATTTTCATTCTACTCCAGGATTTGAATTCCACATATTTGTGTCATCCTACACGTGATATTTTGATTCTAGCAACAGCCGGTGTTTTGTCCGGATACCCAAAACAATAACACAATATATTTTAATTGCGTGATTATGGACCATTTGGTGGCTGTTGCCAGTTATACAAAGGTCTCTTGGGTCTCCTACAAGAGAAGTCTGAGGCAACGGATTGATAGATACTACACAGGAAAGGAATCTCAAATGTAATGTGAAATACTAACATGTTTAGATAAGCGTATCCATTTTTTTCAGTTGGTCAACTGTTTAGTTGTACACTGATGAATCGTAGAAGCAAATATAGATGCACGCATAACCAGTTACTAGTGAGGTGACTGAATGACATGATGTGCGCTATAATTGATGTGGATATTTGGCCAGTACTGTCCGTTACTATCCAAAGCTATCGGCATATTTTAGACTTACTTGGTGAACACGTTTTTCGTATGAAACAAGATTTTATTTTTATTAGTATTACTGTTATTATTGTAATTATTATTATTACTATTATTATTATTATTATTATTATTATTATTATTATTATTATTATTATTATTATTATTATTATTATTATTATTATTATTATTATTATTATTATTATTATTATTATTATTATTATTGTTATTGCTATTATTATTACTATTATTATTATTATTATTATTATCATTATCATTATTATTATTATTATCATTATTATTATTATTATCATTATTATTATTATCATTACTATTATCATTATCATTATTATTATCATTATAATTAATATCATTATTATCATTATGATCATTATCATTATTATCATTATTATTATTATTATTATTATTATTATTATCATTATTATTATCATTATCTTTATTGTTATCGTTACTATTATTATTATTATTATTATTATTATTATTATTATTATTATTATTATTATTATTATTATTATTATTACTATTATTATTATTATTATTATCATTATTATTATATATATTTTTTATTTTTTCTATGATAGCGCGCCCTGTGCCTGTGTCTTGTCGTCCAAAGGTCAGTTATTGATTCATTTGTGTGAGGCTTTTTCCAGTGACTCATCATCAGGGGAGGTGGCTTGATCATAACCGAGGTACTCTCAGGGTTTGTACAAAAGAGAGAAATAGAGCGCTACAGATTAATTATCAGTGCTGGAAATCCTCTCATCACGACTCCCACCCACCCCCAGATAAAACAAGCAATACAATTCGGTAAGTTCTACACTAAATCAATCAACTCTCCGACCATTATCTCTACTACGCTTAATACTAGCACGTAGGTATTAATAAACACTTACTTGAAATCGCACATTTGGGCTTCCCACCCACTTCAGCCCCAGTTATCTCTGATTTGGGCTCGCCCAGGACCATTACCTTCACGCGTCACCTCGACGGGTATTCCTTTCGCAACAAAAACACTTTTGCTTCCATCCCGGTCTTCCCCTCCATCCGATGCTGTTTCCCCGCATTCTTGTACCTCGTCTTTCCTCAAGGCCTTATCACACTCGGTTGTATTTCCTCCGACTGTTGGGATGGATTTACAACTCCCACAGCTTTCGTGAAGAAATCTGATATGCTGGAGGGGAAAAATCCAGCATATCAGATTACAGTCTATGTGTTTTTGCTGGGAAAACAAATTTATTTATCATATTCATTTTACGGGGGGGGGGGTTTCTGGAGGTTGGCGGTGTCGCCGATTAATTGGAGGTTGTGATAACTCCTTCACTCATTCTTTCCACGGCCAAACCCTCGTCATCCCTTTCTGATTTATCCTAATGTGCCAGTTCTCTTTCCACTCGAGCGGGGAACCGAGAATGGGATGGATGGACGGTGTGAAAGGGGGCAGGAAGTGCAAGCGGAATGTCTGTCGAGCAGTGAAGAGAGGGAGAGAGGGTAAAAGATAGGTGTGAGTAGAGCGGTTGTCGTGAATAGATGAGGATCTTATGTGGCCTAAAGGGATTTCATCCTGCCTCATTTCCAAAGAAGTTAGCGGAAGTGTAGGGAAGGTCGCCATGTAAGTGAATCAGTGGGGGTAAACCACCTTCGGCTGTGGGAGTGCTCTGTCGTGCTGCATTACCTCTGACCCGAGAAGAGGGAAATCCAGGAGCCAAGATGCAAAGGACAATTTTGTTTTATGTGAAGTAGGTGAAAGGCTTACATACTTTGACTCAGCCGAATACTGAATAGATGAATCAACAGAGGAAGAAATGAATGAATGCGTAAGTGATAAATGGATGAATAAACGAAGAAACAGTTAAATAAGTGAACATAAAAGGAATGAAGCTGTATAAGATAAGGAAGCAGAAAAGCGGTCATAGCCCTCGATCACACAATCGCCAACGACATTCCTCGTTTATTTCTATTACTATGACCATTGATGGCGACTGCTTTTATCATGAATGTGTATCAGAGACCCCCATGGATTAACAATGCACTATGACAAAGCCCGTAAGAACCTCAGCCCCCCCACCCCCCATCCTGGACTAATTGTTCACCAGTCTTGCGGTTTGACGGCGTCATTGTGTATTTCCCACGAGTTATCGACGTTCGGGCTCGGCTCTTGTGTAAGGTACTTGAACGATCAGGGAGGATCAAGTTTGCTTGTCCTTCGCCCGACGACTTACTCCCACTCCCCGTGCGTCGGGGGTAGTGGCTCATGACGTAATAGCTACTGCTCGCTACGATTGTGGGTGCAAAGGCTGTCAAGGCGCCTCGTATTGCATGTGGATGTATATTCCGGTGACTATTCTAACTTTGCATCAAGGCCGGATGAGTCAGAGCATGTCTCCACGCCTCGCTGGATGAATACACGTAATACATGAGAGGTAATGACATTCAAAACGTAGTTCAGATTTTCTCTGTGAGTGGAGAATTGTCCTCAAGCATAAAGCTATGCTTCGTGGCTCTGGTCTGTAGAGGTGCCACCAATAGTCCCAAATTACTGGTGGCATGATTATACCAGTAGAGGGACTTGGTGAGACCAATTACTTAGTCAGGCTTTTTTCACCTTTCTCTCTCTCTCTCTCTCTCTCTCTCTCACACACACACACACTAAACTGGGATAAGATAAATACAAGGGGACACGATAAGAAACTCACAAAGGACAGCTATAAAAGAGACCTAAAACAGTTTTCTACAGAGTGGTGGATATCTGGAACAAACTGGATATAACAATAGCGTGTGCAAAAAGTATACACGAATTTAAGAGCAAACTAGGCCCTTCAAGGTACAAAGACGGGGCACCACGAGCATAGCTCCCCTTCCCGTAAGATACAACTAGGTAGATACACACACACACGCAAGTGGTAGAGTTCCCGGCCACCACTACGGCGGTCCGGGTTGGAATCCCGCCAAGGGCTGAAATAATTTCAGTATCGCTGCGAGTCGTTACTCCAACTCTCGTGGGCGGGGAGTTGTGTGTGTGGATGTAAGGTCACAGCATTACCCATAGATCGGTCATATATATGAGCTCGAGCTCTCTTCTGGGTGGAAAATAGCTGTTGATCACGAGTCTAACACGTGATCCAAGACAATGGTAAATCACACACGTGCCGCAGTAGTAGAGTTCCCGGCCACCACTACGGCGGTCCGGGTTCAAATCCCGCCCAGGGTTGAAATTATTTCAGTATCGCAGTGTGTGTGTGTGTGTGTGTATACATACATACATACATATATGTATACACATATACGGACCTCCCAGCCCCAACGATTGATAATCAGGTAGGGCTATGGTGGGTTACAAGAATGGCATCTACTGCATCTCCTGTGAAATGGAGTTTAACGTGCCTCTACCTACCAACTCGCCCTTAAGCAGCGAGCACATAGGAGTGATAATTGTTATGGAGTGTCTGGGCTTTGGGTCGGATAGTGTTTAAAAATAGCATCGCCGGTTCGGCGTGTCTGTTCCCTGCATGGGGTTGCCCTGGGGTCAGCCAGGTGCTGCTCTGCCTTGCTTGATAAAAGCTAATATCTCTCTTGGTATGTCCCTCTCACCTTGACTCTCCAGCCATCAACAGAAGTCTCCGGCTCATCAGTCCTTAAAAAATGGCGTCTTCATTAGTGCTCGCGAACCCTTCAACGTTCATGATCGTTCGTTAACGGTTTCCTAGTACGCCGGCTGATGTTTGTTTATTATCGATGAATATAAGAACGTCTCACAGCGCATGCATGAATATATGAATGTAAAAATTTCTAGCATTGTTTATTATTTATGATAAAATGCATAGAAATTGGCAAATGTTGTTACAAAAAACTTAATGACGCTTACTTTTTTTGCGGATGTGAAGACAAGCGCCTTGTGCTATTAGAAACAGAAAAATGACCTGTGATGAAGTTATACACATGCATTTTTCATTGTTGTATTAATAATAACCAGGTAGCAGGTTTTATTTTATCTTATGGTAACTATTATATGTAGAAACACATCAAGTATTGGGAAACAATATTTATGCACTTTGTCGACACCATCCCTACTTTTCCATTTTTATTGACTTTTTTCCCTTTTGCGTTTTATATGACCTTTTATTTTCCATATCATGTTATTACATGAGATGTTTTTTTATTTTTGTGTCTGCATATCTGATAATGGCGATACGATAAATATGATGAACCTACTGCCCTTAGGTTGATATCTGCACCATTGACTAGATATGTCAACAACCTGGCTATTGCTATCGTCACTCTCAATTTCCGTCGACGTTTCAAGGCTGTAAACGTGAAACTTGTTTGTCCCTTATACAACTTATCACCATATATCAGAATATCACTCTCTTCCCTTACACAAGTGTGCCTGGCACAACGGTGAAGTATTTATTTGTAGTGTCTATTCATAGACTATTAAAACTCAGTTTAATGTTGCATAAAAATCTACATCACTTGCAATTTGTAACGTATAAGGAAATATTATAAAGATCATATATTTCTGGATAATACTTATATTTGATTTATAGGCTATGGTATCACACATAGTAACAATAACTAATTACCATACGCAACTAGAAACTAGTACCAAAATAAACACCAAATGTGAGGACGGACGGAGCCTTTATTGTATTAGTACGACGTTTCGCTTGTAACAGATTTGTCAAGTACATAGTCGTAATACACATGACTGAAATTTAATAAGAAGAACGGGGGAATGGAGGGAGGGGGAGAGGAGGGGAGGTACGGGGGGGAGGGGGTCACTGGATACTAGGGAAGGTTAAGAAGGTGGACCAAATGCCTGGGAAAAGGAAAAGTTAAGGATAAGATGGAACAATTGGCTGAGTGAAGGACATTAGCTCACAACCGAGGAACAAAAGGAAGAACAAAATGAGAAGGGTGAGCAACTGTCTACTGAGGGTGGAAAACAACCTTAACAGGAAAAAATGGGATTTTGGAGGGCAGCTAGGGATGGCTTAAAATTTTGTTGACAATGGTTATTAAGGGAATTAGTGGGGTGAGGTATTGAATATGCCTCTATTTTCTTCAATTGCGTTGCTGCTTCCAAACCAGTAGGGCAGTTAAAGACACCATAGAGACTAGAATAAACATCGGTAAAACGCCGGACAATAAATCCGGTGTTTATCGGATTCCGTGCTCGGGATGTGAAAAATTCTACACTGGGGAAACATCACGCAATCTAAAAACCCGAACACGAGAACACCGACACGATGTCCACCATGACGCCACCACCAACGCATGTGTTGCACACAGGAGCAGAAGCAACCACCTGATGGACTGGGAAAATGCAGAACTTCTAGTACGTGAGCCCGACAAGATCCGTAGAAAATGTTTGGAAGCAGCCATCATACAAGGAACCACAGAAATGAATAAAACAGGGGCATATATCTCAAACCACCTCATTCCCTTAATACCCATTGCCAATAAAATGTTAAGCTATCCCTAGTTGCCCTCCAAAATCCCATTCTTTTCCCTTTCAAGGTCGTTGTCCACTCTCAGTAGACAGTTGCTCACCCCTCTCATTTTCTTCTTCCTTTTGTTCCTCGATTGTGAGCTAATGTCCTTCACCCAACCAACTGTTCCATCTTATCCTTAACCTTTCCTGTTCCCAGACATTTTGTCAAATTTTTCCTCAACCTTTCCTAGAATTCAGTGATCCCACCCACAACCCCCGTACCTCCCTTCCTGTCTCCCTCCCTCCCTCTCCCCGTTCACCCAGTTTATCTTATTTAATCTCAAGTCCTGTGTATTACGACTATGTACTTGAAAAAAGTTGAAATAAGCGAAAGGTTCCGTCCTCACTTGTGATGTTTATTTCGATAGACTTGTCGGCAACTGCCACTTTTATACAAACTGGTTTGTAGTTGGTGGATGCATAACGAATGTATTTAGTGTTGAAGGTGTTTCCAGGAGGCTAGGAAATAGCAGTTCATAAGCATGGGGTATGCGAGGAAAAATAAAGATAAAACCTACACGGGCTCGCAAATGATTAGATAAATACACCGAGATTATAAGAGGGATTTGTTCAATACTACCGCTAGTAGATCATTCAACGTATTTATTTATTCATTCATTCATTTATTTAATGTTATTTATTTACATTATTTTTATGTTTGTTTATATATTTTTGTTTATTCATTTATCTATTTTTTATCTGTGAAGCTGAGCTCCAGAAAAAAAAAATATTGTTCGAAGACCAATTCGTTATCCAGTGGGTTTAGTTTTTCTTTGTTTACTAAAATCAACGTAATTTTAGTTGCATCTATGTAAATAATTTTGTTCCATGCAAATAAATTTGTGACTGAATTATTTATTACTACACGCCACTCTCCTCGGAAATGGGACATACCGGCTTAATTCCTTTTCAGAAGCACTTTTCTATAGTCCTATTTTCAGTCCGCTAAGTATTAACGTTTCGATATATATATATATATATATATATATATATATATATATATATATATATATATATATATATATATATATATATAGAGACACACTTTCTATTTCCTTATTTCACTTCGTCATTTCCTTTCCTCAAACCGTCACCGTGGCATACTTGTGGAATCTTTTTTCTCTAACGTTATCTGTCTTAGCCTACTTCATGACGATAGGACAAGCAGCCTGGGTACATCCGCTGCGCAAATACACTGGAGCAAAGGCTACCAACACATACACACAATGTATATATATATATATATATATATATATATATATATACATATATATATATACACACATATATATATATACAAATATATATACATATATGAATATATATTTATATATATATACTGTATATATATATATATATATATATATATATATATATATATATACTGTATATATATATATATATACATATATATATATATATATATATATATATACTGTATATATATATATATATATATATATATATATATATGTATATAAATAATCTATATATATCTGTGTGTGTGTGTGTGTGTGTGTGTGTGTGTAATACTCTCGCTGTTTGAATTCATGTTACTTAGGCGGGCGTGCGATAAACATTGTAACATCGAAAGAAACACGAGTACTAAATAAATAGATAATAAAAGGAAAGCCAATGTTACAGACATACTTTGGCTCTAGCCAGGTCTTTTTATTCAGCTGAGGGAAACCCCACCCGTGTATGTGTATGTGTGTGCGTGTAAGTGTACGTGTATTTGTATGTGTGTGTAATGTGAGTGTATTTGTGCGTGTAATGTGTGTATGTGTATGCGTGTATACGTGTAATGTGTGTGTATGTATAAGAGCGTATTTGTGAATATGTTTGTGTATGTGTGTGTTGGGGGGGTCTGAGAGTGAAGAAAGTCTTCTTCCGACGCCTCCAGTTCTCTTCAAGAACCTTCGATTCCATCAGGGTGTATTGTATCGGTCCGGGCTAATGAGACCCATATCCAATAGAGGCCAGCGTCCTCAGGCTGTCCAAGAAGCTCCCGACGCCCTGGTCTCAGTCAGGGCAGTGGCACCAAGCCTAGGACCGAAGGATTCCTGTCCAACGGAGGCACTGCGGTCAGGGCTAATGAGACCCGTCTTCCGCCAGTTTCACGGTGCCTTGGACGATCCTGAAAGTCTCCCGGGTCGGCACGGGAGGTCCGTTCTCGAAGAAGGCGGCCGAAGGTCAGGGCTAATGAGACCCATCTTCCAACGGCGCCGCCGTTACCTCTCTTGAAGAGGGTGATCCTCCGTCGGGCTTCCATGGTGCGGGCTAATGGGACCCGAAGCTCCGCTGCCGATCTTGATCCAAGTTCATTTAATTCGGAAGCCCTTTTCCGATTGGAGGTCGCTGGTCGGCAAGGGGAAACATCCCTGTGGGGAATTTCGTTTCTTGAAGAGGTCGCTGGGGACGCGCGGTCGAAGGCTCCCCTCACTCTGGCGACGTCCTCCGGAGGCCTCGTGGGAGCGAGGGTCGTCGGGGCAAAACACATCTCGATGACACAGATTGGACGGGCGTGACCTCAGCTGACCGAGAATGAGGTCACGACCAGGTCACGGCGGGTGGAGACCATTTTGACAATGTGGAGTAGTTCTTTAACATTTTCATTAAACAAATACACAAATATACAGACAAATAGATAAATTAATTAATAGATAAATACAATTAATTATTTGAATAGATACATGAAATTTGCTCAAATGTCACACTTAATGCCCAGTAGGTCTTCGTCAGGTTCTTTGCCGCAACGCTTGTCTAGTTATTAGTGTTATTAACCTATGGAGATTTTCATGTGATTTCCAATTATTATATAATTAAAACCTGCAAAATCTATCAATGCCAAAGGTTAAATTTCACTGTGGATTTATTACGATTTTCTGTAGCAATTCCTGAGACAGGGAGATGGATGGTTAATACGCTATCATTCAGTTACTGCCTTTTTTCTTCTTCTTTGTGTGCGTCTGTGTGATTCACCATCATGGTATTGGATCACGTGTTGGACTCGTGGTCGACAGCTATCACCCTTCCGGATGAGAGCTCAAAGCTCATACAAACCCGATTTGTGGGTGATGTTGTCGCCTTCCACACACACACGCACGCACGCGCACGCATCCATCACTTCCGTCACGTGGTGCAGCCCCGAGGGGCTGACACTCAGTCTCTTGAGCGGGCCAAGAACTCTTTCGATTTTTACTATTTCTTCAGAATTATTTATTTCGTTTCGTTTTATTTTCTTGCATTTTTCTTGTACAAGGAGAGCTGACAACCGGCGACTG
>NC_134800.1:1443563-1483563 GCF_046742065.1 Oratosquilla oratoria | reverse complement strand
GAGGAGGAGGAGGAGGGGGAACAGGAGGAGGAGGAGTAGGAGGAGGAGGAACAGGAGGAGGAGGAGGAGAAGTAGGACGAGGAGGAATAGGAGGGCTAGAAGGAGGAACAGGAGGACTAGAAGGAGGAGTAGGAGGAGAAGGAGGAAGAGGAGGACTAGTAGGAGGAGGAGGAGGAGGAATAGGAGGCCTAGAAGGAGGAACAGGAGGACTAGAAGGAGGAGTAGGAGGAGGAGGAGGAAGAGGAGGACTAGAAGGAGGAGGAGGAATAGGAGGCCTAGAAGGAGGAACAGGAGGACTAGAAGGAGGAGTAGGAGTACTAGAAGGAGGAGGAGGAAGAGGACTAGAAGGAGGAGGAGGAGGAGGAGGAAGAATAGGAGGACTAGAAGGAGGAACAGGAGGACTAGAAGGAGGAGGAGAAGGAGGAGGAGGAGGAGGAGTAATAGGAGGACTAGAAGGAGGAATAGGAGGACTAGAAGGAGGAGGAGGAGGAGGAGGAGGAGGAGGAGGAGGAAGAATAGGAGGAATAGAAGGAGGAACAGGAGGACTATAGTCAGCGCAACGAGAAATGACCGCTAAGGCGGGGCTAGGAGATTTCCCGGTGTTGCCACACATGGGTATCCATGGCAAGAACGTGCGTGTGGATGCAATGTTTTCTGAATGCAGTGTGAGGGGGACGGGGCCAGAGATTAGATGTAGCGGCAACGTCGCTCTCTCTCGCACATGTCATGTCTAGACTCGAGGAAACGAAACCTTTGTATAGAAAACATTGCTTTGATTTTTACCTCTGTGGTGGTGTGTGACAAAGATTATAATATAATTATATGTGGCAACATTATAAAATTATAAAAAAGAATTATAAAATAAAATAAGATTATAAAATAATTATATGTGGCACCACAGGGGGACTCCCAGTGCTCCGCCCTAACGGCCATTTCTCGATGCAACTGGTATAGAAGGAGGAACAGGAGGACAAGAAGAAGGAGTAGGAGGAGAAGGACAAGGAGAAACAGGAGGACTAGAAGGAGGAGGAGGAGGAGGAGGAGGAGGTGGAGGTAGTGTTGGCCGCGAGGGAGGCCCGCCTGGGCAGTACAGTACAGTAGAGGCTATCGTCGTCGCGTCGCCCCATAGGGTGAGACAAAGGAACAAAGGACGATAAGGAAAGTATTTCGTCTACGTCACAGCTGGAAGCAACCGCGATAAACAGGTCCGCGATAACAGCACACTTATGGTGGCGGCACACAGTGCATTTCTCCCTTGCATGCTACTTGCTTTTGCTATTTCGTTGGAGTAGAAAACGACTTTGGTGGCGATCTTTTGTTTTGTTTTTCAAATTTCTAAATGTCAGATTATTCTTGAGTCGTATCATAATGAGAAGCTGAATGACAAACTAAGTTAAACCTAGAATACGAATGTTAGACATATTGTTGAGATGGTCTTACGGAAGTCGAGAATATTGTAACCGAAGTCGTTTCTACTCAAACGAAATAGCATAAGCAAGTAGCAAGTTAGCGGAAAATGTGCAGAGAAGAGCCACCAAAATTGTTCCACATCTGAAAAACTTATACCTCGAAGAAAGATGACAAAAACTAAACTTAAATAAATGGAGGACAGGAGAGAGGTTAAATAAAGACTTTAGAATAAAAGAAAAAATAGAAAATGTAAATACTCTAATCTTTTCCCAAGAAAACACCAATAGGCTAAAATAACATGAACATACGATTAAAGAGAGAAAAAAAAAATCGCAAAGAGCAGTCGTCTTTTGGAATGGGTTACCAAATTCTTTAGAAAACTCATACATACATATACCAAGGTTTTTTCCCCCTTACAAGGGAGGTAGCCAAAAAGGGAAAGGCATAAAATCATTCCCACCCATTCCATCCCTGAATACACTCCACACCCCTCCACCCTCCCTCTTATCTTAGCACCTCCTGAATGACGGGTCATCCCTGCACCTTGTCCACTGCCATGGGTCAGAAGCAGTGTCGCAAGACACAGCACATCCACAGCAAGGCCGCTTCATTAAATCGACGACCCCCCCCCTCTCCGTCCTCCCATTGCATAGAAAACTCGACCACAGTAAATAAATTGATAAATAAATATGATAAGTTAATAATGAACCTACTAAAATGAAATGTTAAAACTGAAACAAGACTTACAGGCGAGCACATAAGTAACAATGGGTGTAATCTATCTCGCAAAATTATACTGGTAAGTTATACTGGTAAGTTATCCAATGTTTGCCCGGTTCGAACCGTGTTTTTCTGGGCGCAGTAATCTTTGAAAGATAAACACGGAGAAGTTATCAATTGCAAACAATTATCTCGTTGAGAAAACAGTAAACATATATGATTAGCATTTTTTAATAGATTACTAAAAGGCCTTTGACTCAGTAGTACAAACGGCAATGCTAAAATCACTTTCACTACATTCACGTGAAAAGAACTGATGTCAATCGACTAAAGCTATTCCTGTACTTACGATGTTTCAAAGCTTCGATGGGTTTTGGGGGAAAAAATCCAGGGATGGCGCAGATAGGTATACTTGTATTCCCGTACTAATCACTGCTAGATATGTCAGTGCTTAAGAAAGATTAGGCCCATTTGTGATGACTGCTCTATTGTGTGCTGATGCATTCACGGTGCGTCTGCTGCCCCTATTTTCGTTTAAGATTTATTCGACTTACGATTTTCTCGACTTACGATTTTTTCGACTTGCGATTTTTCGACTTACGATCTTTTCGACTTACGATTTTTTACCTATGATGGGTTTCTCGGAACCAAACCACATCGTAGGTCGAGGAGTATTTGTGCTTACAGATAAAGATCGAGAAAGGAGTAAGGCAAGGCGGTATAGTTCCACCCAAGCTCTTGAGAGAGATTTCCAGGGGGGTTCAGTAGGGAAGGGAAAGGTTTGAGGATTAATGGTGGATAATCTAACCACGCTTTAGATTTTCGGATGACATCATTCTTGTATCAGAAACAGCAGGAGAATTGCATGACATGCTGAGTGATCTGAACAAGGAAAGTCTCAAAACAGGTTTGAAAAAGGATAAGAGTAAAACCAAACTAATGTTTAACTCAAAAGTTCAAAGTAATGCAATCAAATTTGATGATGAGAGTCTTGAAGAAGTTGAAAATTATAACTATTTGGGTTAGATGCTGAAAATAACTAAAGATAACGCAAAAAAAAAAATCATATCACATTTGGTTGGAAATATTTGATAGATATAAGATAATGAGAGGCGTAATTTTTTCAATCAGTGCATAAGGCCTGCGTGGAGCAGTGGGTAACGTACCTGCCTCGGAACGTGGATGGCCCGGGTTCGATCCCCTCAAGAGTACTTTCATGGCTTTCCATTCCCTCCCCACGACGGCGGACGACATCAGAGGTGCGGTAGGTCAGTGTCGCACATTTATGCTAACCAGTATGATCGAGCTGATGATACTAATTTCCAGAGCTGGGCGCGTTCCTCGGTGCGTTACTAGGTGCGTTCCGCTTTAGTTTGGCACCCAGACTATTAAAACTAAAGAGACAGGTTCATACCGAAATAAAAGTCCGGTAGGCTATATATTATACCAAAGAAAAAAAATCGTAGGCCACATCCAAAAGGTGGGCCACATACTATACCGACACCTATATTTTCTAATAGTTTGGGAGCGCTAACCGCGGCCAAACTAAAGCATAACACACCTAGGAACGCATCAAGGAACGCGCCCAGCTCTGTTGATTTCAGATGTCATTCACAACTACAGCTATTCTAACATACCAAAAAGAAAACTTCACGCTGAGCACTTCTCACCATCTATTATAATAAAGTAGAAGCCTCTGTCTGTCTGATTGTTAATTTGTTTGTACACGAACTCCTCCTAGGGTTTTAGAGATAGACCACCATAACCATATATATTCTGATACCCTATCACTCCAAGTACTTGGATAACTATATTTTATTTCGAAAAAAAAAGGTTAGGGTTAAGGGTTAAAGTTAGGAGGTTTATGTAGTATCCCCTGAAGTCGCGTAGTATTTTTTGTGACTTAAGAATTATTATGATTAAACAAACTATTGTATGTGTCCATAAATATTATCTACATTTGCTAAATTAATGTTGCCACAAACCATGATAGCTTTTGTAAGAAGAAGGCATGTTTATGGAAAATGATTGTATAATTTTACCAAATGTTGAAATATTGGTTATTTTCATTTAATTTTTGTGCGGGCGGAAATAGTTAATTCACAAACTCCTACGTTTTTGCAGATAAACCCCTATAACTATATACATATATTCTAAAGATAAATAAATAAGATACATTTCTTCACCTTTCAGAAGTAGACATTTATTGTCAATCCACACACATGCACATACACACACACACAGAAAAGAATGTGTACACATGATATTTGTGTATGTGTATGCATATATTTTTAAACTAGGGTTTCCCAACTTCGGGAGAGGGGGCGCACACCTGGGAGGGGGAGTATTTGAAGCTATATTTAATAAGAAAATATTTTGGTTAGGGTTAAGGGTTAAAGTTAGGTGATTTATGGTGAGGGAACACGCCACTACTGTAGTTTCCCCTTAAGTTATTATTTTTGTAACATAAGAATCAATATAATTAAACAAACCATTGTATGTGTTCATAGATATTATTTATATTTGTGAAATTAATGTTGCCACAAACCATGATAGCTTTTGTAAGAAAAAATTGTGCAAATGTAAAATGATTGTATAATCTTACCAAATGTTGAAATATTGCTTATTTTTATTTAATTTTACTGTGGCGGAAATTTATTATTTACAAACTCTTCCTAGGTTTTTGCAAATAAAACCCTATAATCATATATATTCTGAAAATAAATAAAGTAGATACATTTCTTCACCTTTTAGCTGTAGGGATTTATTGTCAATCCACACACACACTCACACACGCACACAAAAGAATGTGTACATGATATTTGTGTTTGTGTATACATGTATTTTCAAACTAGGGTTTCCCAACCTTCGGGTAGGGGGCCGCACATCTGGGAGGGGGAGTGTTTAAAGCTATATTTCATTTAAAAATAGTTGGGTTAGGGTTAAGGGTCAAAGTTAGGTATGGTATGGTTAGGTTAAGGATTATTCACGAACTCGTAGCCAACACGCGGGTAATTGGCTAGTACATACATACAGCCTTACTAAGCAGAATTAAACCACCGTGGTGAGGTAGTACAGATATTGCAAATTCCCTCAGGGGAAGGTGGGGGGTAGGGTGGGGGTTCAGAGGAGACCCATCTCAACTGCATCAATGATGCAGTTGAGATGGACGGAATGGCTCCAAATATTCCCCGCCATAAACAATCTACGGACATGAAACATGGGGATTCACGAAGACGATGGAAATAAGACTAATATAGGGAGTGCAGAATGAGAAAGCATACCTATCAAGCTACTGTGCTGTATTGTCGTAAAATTCTGCGTTAGAGACCTTAAGTTTGTGTATAAAACGGTAATTAAACCTTGAAAAAACAATATACTTTTTGTTCTTCAGCATCTATTTGTTTCAAAACAAATGCAGAATGAAAACGTGACTCGACCTGTTATATTTTATGACACTTGAAAAGGGGAATTTGTTTTAAGATATTTTAAAACAGACATATTGAAAAACATATCGCATGCTAAGAAAAAGCGTAAGATTTTAAACTTACGCCGTAAGACTTGAAAATCACAAAAATTACGCAAAACTTACGCAAAAAATCACAGAAATTGCGCAAAACTTACGCAAAAAGAAAAAAAGAAAAAGCGTAAGACTTGACAGGTACGAGGAAGGAGAAATCAATGTTGGGAATAACGTTGTAAGTCATGAGGAGGAGGGCAAATAGGGTGAGAGAGTAGACTACAGTGGAAGACGACATTGTGGAGGCGGTTAAAGAGAGGCAGTGGAATTGGGCAGGAAAATTAGTACGAAAGAATGATGGGCGATGGAGCAAGTGGTTCACTAACTGGACGCCGTGAGATGGGAAGCATGGAAGAGGAAGACTAGACAGACGGTGGAGAGACGACGTAGAGAAGTTTCCAGGAGTGACATGGCAGATGTTGCCGCAGGGATGCGAGTCATGGAGTGGGATGAAAGAGACCATTGTTTAGCGGTGGACTCAAAATGGAGTGAGCAAGTGTGAACAGAATCTCCTGGTAACAATCAAATATAATATCTCAAGTGACCACATTGTTATTTTCTTGTAATCAAACGTGTGTTGACCGTTTTTATAACCGGTGATATGCATATTTTCATTTTACCTCTTTAAGTTTTCTAATCTAAGTTGTACCAAAATATTAGAAGAGAGACAGGCAACAAAAAACTCTGGGCGACCTAGATCAAGTGGAAATTCCATGATTCATTGGTGACGTCATAGACATAAACGTTTCGAACACTGGAACAAAATCATTGTTTACTTGTAATAATTCAAAGATGATTGATGTTTCTATTACCACTAAAATGTGTGTATTTTTATAATTTATTTTTATAGGCTTTTTGGTGATATAAATACATGCAAACTGCATCGTAAAATTGAATATTAATCTATTCATTAAGTTTTCTGTTTTTCCTTCCTATGCATCTATATATTTTATAGTTATATGTAGTTTAGCCCACGTGGATTTTGTAATAAGAAGTTGTAGTTTTTGAAGCCTCCGTAGTCTAAAGAATGTTTTGTTATCCGTGATCAACTGTGAAAACAAGGCCAATGAAATGACGTGGGAAAGGGCGTAGGAACCTGGAATTGTAAACAAAGGCGGTGGCTACTGGGAGCAAGTGGGGAGCGTCAACAGTTTCATAGTGATAAAATCTAAACATACATTGTCATGAGTGCTGAGGAACTTCAACTAACAGATCTTCAGAAGATCTGTTCTTCAGATAAACCTCCTGCAACTGAAGAAACGGTAATTATTATATGTTGCTGTGGTTACGTGCCCAACTTGTTTTTTTGTCCCTTTGTTACAGATTCTTTAATAGTTCTTGCTTGTCCACGTAGTTTTCGTTGTTTGAAATAGGATTATAGATCACAAATAAACACTCTTCCCAGCTCTGGATGTGTATATGAAAATTGAATGAGTACATTATTTTGTAATATAATTTACATTATATCCTAGTGGCTAGTAATAAATATTCAAATCACAAATGACAAAAGACTGTCACTGGTATGATTTGTTATTATTTTACATTTCCGAATGCAACAACTTTCACTTTTACTTGTTTTGGTCTTAAGAGGTCTATTTCTTTTAATGGAATTACTCTGAATAAAACAAATGGACATTGTTGCATTTGCGTATTCAAAGAAGGCATCTATTGAAAACTGATAGAACAATGCCTTAAAGTAAAATGGTCTTTAGGGGGCCTTATGTGTCCCTAAAATTGTAAATTAATTTGAGAGTAATACGGAAATGCATTTTCCACTATTTAATTTTTGCAATTGGAAGATCAATTTTTTTCCCATGGAATGGATAGTGAAGTTAGGCTAGGTTAGGTTAGGTTAAGAGCTATTGGACAACATTAGTTTCATGGCAAATGTCTGTGCTTGTATGTTTCTGGAACTTTACCATAATTTCTATACCATATCTGGCCAAATTTATAGAGTAAATATTTGTGAACTCATTGTATATTGGACAACATTGTTTTCATTAGAATTATATGTGATTATAATTTACTGAAAATATGACATATGATAGGGCTTGGCTATTTTTGAATCTTTGGAAATATTTCAAACTGTGCTTTTGGCAGTAAGTAGGTCATATGTTGGTGCTATCTTCCATTTTGTTTAATAAATAGAGCCTTTATCTTGAGGCCCTATCACAATAATGTAGATGTTCAGTTAGGATAGGTTAGTGTTTCAGATTAGATTAGGCCATTTATATATTTTTAAATTATTTTTATCTAATTTATTCATTAATCTATTCTTTTTTATATACACCAGAAAATGCCTTATGTTAGAGGGGATGGTGAAAGCTGCTGTAGGATGGCTTAATGTTGTGGTTGATTTTATGCGATAACACACAATAGCGAAGGCAGAGGGTCATCTGCAAATGAGACCGGGGCCAGCAGATTGACTGAGTGGCTCGCCATAATGGCTGAATGTGGCATACTGTTTACATTGCTGTGGCATTACTTCCATCTTAGTTTACCACCAAGCCATTAGTGCTGGGAAGTTCCTTTTGATGTTCTGGCAAACAGGAGGTACTCGCCTTCCATTGTAGTGCCTTTTAGACATCTCTACTGTATCAAATCATTCATATTTTGCCATAAATATTATTTTTTTCTATTTAGTCAATTGTGTAGACAAACAATCTGTCTAGAAAAAAAATTCCTACAAGTGTAACAGGAAAAGTACCAAAAATTGATATAAAAAAATACACCTAAGGTTTTTAATCCAACACTCACCAACTTGCACATGTGCAGATGTTTGGGCCCAGGACATATACCCACTTCGGAAATTGGTGGTGTTATCTGTCCTGGGGGGCCAATTCCCAAGTTGGTTTATGTCCTTCTGGGCCCAAGTGTCTGCACAAGTGGCAGTTGCTGGATTAAGAGACTTCCTGGGTGTAATGAGTCTTACTGATTGTTGCAAAATACTAAGTATTTGATAGGACAGGAGAAGTACAGTCATAGAACAGGGAACAAGAAAATTATGTTTGCCAAAGCATCAAAAAATAAAATATTTGCAACGGAATTGGTCTGCCAACAGGCATCAGTTGACCTAGGTGCAACTGCCACACAGAAGATACAGAGCATCTTGTGTTGCATTTGCTCTCTCCTGACAGTAATGCAAAATCTTTTTTTTAGCGAGTGATTTATGGGGCTGAATGAGTGGCAACAGATTGATTGACTAACGGGTGTTTTCTTTCCAGAATTGTGATTCCGTGGTCAGTGCAGAAAAGGAGGTGGTCATTAGGAAGCCAAAGCGGGTTTTACACTTCTCCGATGGTGTTCTTGAAGAGTATTCAACAGATGAGGAAGACCAAACAGATAAAAAACAAGATAACTCTCTTGTAGTGGTAGACCCGGTAAGATTTTTTTAGTTTTGATAACCTTTTGTAGTTTCTTCAGGTTTGTGATGGATTAATTAGTGTAATACAATTA
Source organism: Oratosquilla oratoria (assembly GCF_046742065.1). NCBI lineage: Eukaryota > Metazoa > Arthropoda > Malacostraca > Stomatopoda > Squillidae > Oratosquilla > Oratosquilla oratoria. The sequence continues at coordinate 1,474,457 of NC_134800.1, read as the reverse complement.
TAGGAACCTTATGATAATACTTGTATAAGAATTCAGAGGTATAAGATACTGTAGAACTTGAATTAAAAATTGACAGATGTACAGAGATCTGAGTATTGCACGAGAACTTTTCCAGATTTTTCTGAAAGTTTCATTGTATGGTTTGTTTCATATCTACCTAAAGAAACAAAAATAAAATTAGATATGGAATGTGCAATCAGTATTTACATAAACCTTGACAACTGCTTGTTCAAGTTGTATGTACTCATATAATCATGAATAATTTGTTCTGTTTGCTTTACTCATTGAAACCTTGGGTATAGTACAACATAATTGAATGTATGGTTTATTGTATTTTGTTCACTGTAGCTACAAATATTCAGGGACTTCAACACATATTGAATGGTAATATTACTTTGTGGTTTTCGCAACAGAAAAGTCTGACCTGGAAGCCATGGTTGTGGTATTGGATGGTCTACACTGGCAGTAGTGCCCTTCAAGCCTGTGATTACCTGGGCGAATCCATGGCCAACTTCCTTGGTATCACCTCCCCCAAGTATCAGTATGAGATGGACGAGTACCAACGAACTGTGGCCGAGGTAAGTAGAGAGGTTAGGACAAAGCTCTCCAGTTTGGCTTTGTTGTTGTACAGAGAGAAATCAGGTTATAGAGTAGTAAGCTAGAAAAAAGATATGGAGATGAAAGGAATGTTGAAAAAAAAATAGGAAAAAACACATTTGTGTTTATTTCATACTTGAAATGGTGTAGGTTAGCATTTCAAATGTCATTGTAGATGTTTGAGTAGAATACTGTTTTCTTTATTTTTTTTTTATTTTTTATTTTTTTTGAGTGGTTGGATTTGGGGTTATATCCTTGGGATGTTGGATGTAATTAGTTATGGTGTTAAATGTTTTCTTTGTGTTTATTGTATTTGTATTGTGGTTTAAGTGACTACAGTTTTTTGCTGGAGGATGGGATGTTTTTGTGTTTACATGCAGCTCAGCATGTTTGATTTTTATACCACTGGTGTTTATTTGTAATATGTTGTTGAGATATATTGTTAAGGAAGAATGATAGGTGGTACAATATTGATAATTGACCATTAATCCAAGAGGAGTGGTGGTCAATGGGTTTTAGATGGGTGTCTGTGTGCTTTGACTTAGTCACCTGCTTTATAAGGGGAAAGAAATCCCTTGGTATGTGTACCTGATTGTATTTACCTTGTGGCGGACCTTATTCAATAATGATCACATCACATTTTAGATTGGTGTATGGTCCCAGCTTGTGATGTATTAGTATCAAGGCTATTCCACGAGTTTAGTCATCCATATAAGAGACTATTTTGCAGTAATTTTTCCCCCCACTCATTTTCACACTTACATGGAGTGGGTAAAAATCTGTGGGAAGAAAAACGAGTGGGTTCAGGCGTTGTTACTTGTGGCGAATGTTTAGATGATGATAATTCGAGCCCTGCTCGGGGCGAGTTGAACTAAGGGCATGGTTCATTAAATTCCATGCTACAAAGTCCACTGTAAGGGCCATTGTCCTAGGCTTCCGATAGGGGTGAGTTTGTGATGTTAAACCAAATAATTTTCACCCAAGACCAAAAGATCTTGTTAGTCTGTTACCCCAGGTCTCTTGTAGGAGACCCATGGGTCCCTAGTAACCACCAAGAACCACTGGGTAGGTTTGTGTTGTTTTCTAGGGATTGTTAGTTTGGGGCATTGATGTGCTCTGTGTCTTCTGTGTGGTGGTTACATCTAGGGCAGTTTAAATCTGTGGCCAGGCCTAGTCTGTGTTGGTACGGTTTTAATACTGGATAATGTCCTGGGTCCAAGTCACTGTGGTTTTTACTTCTCTTGAAGTCTTGATAGCTTTACAGTAGATACATACATACATATACCAAAGGCTTTTTCTCCCTTACAAGGGAGGTAGCCAAAAAACAAAGGCATAAAAACCATTCCATCCCTAATATACTCCACTCCCTTCCAACCTCCTCCCTCCCTCTTATTTGGGCACCTCCTGGATGATGTGTCATTCCTGAAAAGTCTTGATAGCTTTATAGTAGATGGAGTTCAGTGTAAAATAGTCCGAAGATTATTGCACAATGATATTATTGTGGAATACGAAGCAAAATGAGGGATAGGCTTGGAGTGTAATATAAAGTATGTTGTACAATGTTTGGAGCTAATTGAACTTGTTGTTACTCTATCAGGAAGAAGAGGAGAAAAGGAAAGAGAAAGAGGAGATGGCGGGATGGAGCACCGAAGCTGCCAGCAACGAAAAGGATTTGAAGTCCTCCATCACACATCCCCCTTCACCGAGTCACAATACAAAGAATGTGAGTCTTTTGTACATTCTTTTTTTTTTTTTAGTTGTGAGATAATGCTCACATACTTTACCGTGTAAATTCTTTAACCGCGTGTTGGATATTCATAGGCATTTTGAATTTCTGTAGCACTTATCACTTCAGCACTAATATTATTTTGCCTTCAGCACTAACGACACTATGCTTTTATCCTTACGACTGTGCCCTTTACATCCTTAGTCCTCCTATCACTGATTGAATCTGTGTCTAGCACTGACGTAACCTAATCTCTTGCTCTCGTGTTAGTGTAACCTTACCTCGTGGCCTGATGTTTCCTTGCCTCTAGTGCTGGTGTTACCTTGCAGTGGGTGAGTGGTGCATCGGCATGTTGTGGAGATGTGGAGATGCGAGTCATGGCACACACAGTTCAGGACCTGCCCCACACCATGCAGTCTTCCTGGGTGTAGGTCCTTGTAGGTGTAGGTCCTCGTGGGTATAAGTTCTCCTGGGTATAGGTCCTGGTTGTAGGAGCCTATTTGTATACTTAGAAGAGCATTCATATTTCAGAGTCCACTCTTTCTATTTGATGTTGTATATTTTTATGTGCCTTTGCCTTGGTATGAGAGTGTTAAGTTTGCTGTGAAGCTACTATGCAATAACATATTTATAGACATGCAAGAGAGACACAACTAGTAGGGTTTAGCTTTGCCACATTAGATACGTTTGATCATTCTTTGTGTGTATTTATTGTATACTAATTAGGATTACTACACGCTTCTGTGATGTATGTTTAAATCTACAATTAATTTAGCATTGATAGCATTTTAGTTTAGTTAGGTTGCTAGGTTGCCAGCAGATATAGAGCTAGCAAGTAGGCTATGAAGTAGTTCTAACGGCGAGGATAGAAATAAATTTATTACCACCGGATGCTCGCTGGCTGAGCGGGTTAGAGCGTCGCTACTTGCGGTGATGGTCGAGGTGGTGGCAGTTCGAACCCTGTTGCCAGCGAGTTGGACCAAGGGCATGGTTCATTAAATTCCATGCTACAAAGTCCTCTGTAAGGGGCTCCGTCCTAGCCTCCTGGTAGGGGGAGTTCGAGACGTTAAACCGAATCGTCATCACCAATGTACTATAGTAGGCATTTCATATTGTAGTTAGAGAAAAATTTGTGAGGCCATTGTAGGTCTTTGTATTACCATAGTCGATAATTACTACTTTTTAATACTTTTTGGTGTGCAAATACGAGTATATCACGCTCTCGGCTATTAGACTCGTGTCCTTTCTTAGATGCTATTGGTGCCCACCGTAGCCTGGCTGTAAATAATTGGTAATTATTTTAGTTAATTTATTGATGAGGGAAAGATAGTGCTACTCCTTGTCAGCTTAATTTTGTGGGCAAAGCTGTAAGGAGTACATTGTTGCTTAAGGTGTAAGATATATTGTTAAATTAGAATAAGTATTTTCTATGTTTGTATGTTTTTATTTATTTATCTTTTTTACAAATATGTTAGGTTGTATAGATTTCCCTTAGTGTTTCATGGTCTTTCATTTCAAAAAGATTTCTTTGATATCTTAACCAATTAGAAGATTTCATAAGGGAAAAATGGTTGAAGGTGGAATATTTTGGAACAGAAATGTGGTGGAAGTTATGTCCAAGTCACAGAATCTGTGAAAATTCTAGTCATTATTGTTGTTCTCGTCGTCAATGCTTAGTGTTATCACTAACCACCACCACCACAGCCTCCAAAACTGCCTTCACCATCACCGCCTTCACCACCAACACAGTCATCACCACCACTACCTCTTCCATCACCACCACCACTATCACCACTTTTTCCACCACTACCACTACTTTCAGTACTACCACCACTACCATAATCACTACCACAATCACCACCACCTCTTCCACCACTGCTACCATTTCCTGTATTTCCTCCTCCTCCTCCTCCTATATTTCACTTTTGTCATGTTCATCACCAGTCCACCAGTCACTGCATCATTATCACTATTGAATCCAAACGAGCCAAATCACTATTTTCACCATCTTGGTCATTGTCACTCTTACCATCGTTATTTATGTCATTATTACTGGTATTATTATTATCAGTATCATTATTAGCACAATAATGTATTGTCCTCAGTGTATATTGTGATTAACAGGAAATTTCATTGGTATTGTTTTTTATATACTTTTTTATTTTTAATGTTTGTGAGAACAGTGAAGAGCTCTGTCATATACTTTATATAAATTTGATAAGTCATTTTAGACATGGTATAGAATCACATAATTATTATGAAGAGGGAAATGTTTATTTTCAGGTTTAATGTGAAAAGAGAATGTGATTGTCAACTATGAATGTTGTTATTATTATAGTTATTGTTATTTTTTGTTATTATTATTATTGTTATTATTATCTTTATGCATTTATATAATTAATTTTGCCATGTTTTGTTTACCTATTTTCAAGCACGTAATATTTATTTATTTATTTATTTATTATTACTCTTTTTTGTTGCACCATCCATCCCTTTTGCTGCAGTGCTGCACAGCGTGATTAGGAATTTCATCATAAAATGAATTCTGAATCGGCTGTGATAGGTATCATACTGTTGCTGGTTAACACATTAACAACTTAAATTTTTGTTGCGAGGAAAGAAAAACAATGTTTTTCTCAGTCATTTTATCTGTTAAATCATGGTCATTTACCAGAATCAAAATTACTTTTGGAATAGCTACATCTCATGCAAGTTAGCATTATTCATTATGAACACTGATGGGAAAGCCACAGTTAGGTAAACTTGAAATATAATTTATGGCACTAAAAATGGAATTAGACATGAAAAAAGTAGATTGAAGACGTTTTAAGATTTTTTTTTTCAAGAAAATCACAGCAGGAAATCTTATCTAATGGAGAAGTATTAAATTGTCAGTGATGTCAAAATTCTCTTGTATATTTCTGGTTGCTGCTTTGATCAAGTGTATGAAATTTTTGTTTACTTCCATTTTCTGTACATTCAATAAGAAGTAGCACTTGGCACAGCAGTCCTTTGTTTTGTTTCCATTTTTATTTATTTTTCTCATAGTTCGGAATTCATTGGTTTTCATTTTGTGTTCAGTATTGTTTTCCATAATTCTGCAGTTCTCTTTTGTTTTTTCAACAAAGTTCAGAGGTTCATAGGACTTTCTAGCTTTGTAGTGCTTGGATTTTCATAAAAGTAAAATGCTTTATGAAATCCAGCAAACAAATTTTGTTGCCCAGTTTTTGTGTAATGTCCAGAAATTTTTTGTCTTTGTGTTGACATTCCTTGCAAATAATGGGTAAAATATTTGCTTGTACAGGCTGAATTTTATTGGTTATAGTATTTATGTAATAGCTTTGCTCATCTGGTTTGAAACCATGATAGTGTTTGACTTCACAGTTTAGATGTGTTTTTCAAGTTTACTGTACTGTTTGCCTTTTCCATTGGAAAGCTCGTGTGTTGTTTAGTACAACACTCGGGACTTCTTTCAAGTTCATAGCAGCCATACATCCAGTAAATGCCTCTTCCATGAATCCATGTTTTTTAATTTCCATCCGGTGTCTTGTCATTCTAACAGCTGCAGAAGGATAAGGTATTTTTTTGCTACTCTAGTCAGACCAGTTCCGTGATGATTTATTTTTTCTAGCTGTGTCTTGCTGCATTGCTTCTGACCCAGGGCAATGGGCAAGATGCAGGGATGACCCATCATCCAGGAGGAGTCAAGATGAGAGGGAGATGGGTGGGAGTAAGAATTTTTCTTTTTGACTTTGGCTACTTCCCTTGTAAGGGGGAAGATGTCCTTGGTGTGTGTATATATGTATCTTTAGCAGATGCGGTGATATGAGGTCAGTGTCAAATAAGGCAATTTGACCTTATAAAAGGGGTTTGTAAACAGTTACTGGACTCTCTGGGGCTTCAACTAAGTCTTTGGGGATGGATTTTTAAGCGTGACCCATATTAATGGCTTGCATGGAGATTTCAGTCAATACACTGTCCAAACTTTGGAGATTAATTGTATTGGCTCTTGAACAAATGCAGGTCACAGTGATTTCTCCAGTAAGTAGTTTAGAAATTGTGGTTAAACTCTTGCAGTTCAGTCACCTGAGGTATGGAGGAACCATCACTGTTGTGAAGGAAATGATTATGTTTATATCTTATTGCTATATACTCTAGACTGTGTTATTTAATTTCTGATGAAGTTTAAATTGTTTAGAATGAGTACACTATGTGATAATAAGAGAGTGACAAACTTAAAAGAGTCTGAAAAGGAAGAGATGGCAAAGAGGGAAAATAGAAAATGGTATTCTTCAAGCTCATTGATATTGTCACAGTGATTACCACATTGAAATTGTTATTGATGATGGTGATGAACCAATGTACATGATTAGTTTGATGATTGTTGTACAGTGGATTCAGTAATAGGGTGTACAGGGTGGGGCAAGCAGGAAGGGGAGAAGTAGAGTTGGAAGTTTTAGCGATTTATTTGAGGAAGGGAAGGAGGGCAGGTAGGTGTTCAAGTTACAAGCCATTTGAGGTTTATCGACGAACAAAGGTCTCGTCCAACTTCTTACACGACGTGCATGGCTATGCCAACCTCTGGCATCTCCCTCCTGCAAACTTCTCTGTCTCACCCCTCCTGCATCTGTCTGATCAACCTCTTCCGTGCTTACCATCAGTAGGATTCCAGTCAGTAACTTGCTCTGTCCTGCCATCCTCCTTTCTGGCTCTTTATCCTGCCCATTTCCAGATCTGCTTCTTAATGCCACTGGAATATGTTTTACTTCTAAATGTTCTGTGACCCAGCTTGCTGTCTTCCTGTCCCTTAGTGTCATTACTTGCATTGGTCTCTCTATTGCTCTTGCTGCACTTCTTAGCTTACATGTTTGCTTATGTTGCTTCTTCTTAGCTTAGATGTTTGCTTACATCCCTTCTGAAGTAACACATCTGTAGATCATAGCTGGGCTTGTAGAATGAAAAGTAATAATAATAATATTTATCCTTCATTAATAAAGAGAACCATGACTTTGGTTTTAGATTTAGGATCTGTGACTGGGTTCTGAGGTGGCTGAGGAGACCAGTCCAGGCCTGGAAGGCTTGCTTATGTGTGGGACACACGCACGAGTGGGTGCTATAATGGAAGTGGAAGTGACTCGAGCCTTTTGTGGAGTGCGTTTTCTCTGAGTCTCGGTGAGAATTTGGGGTTGGGGGAAGACTTTCTCGTAGACCTGGGAAAGCTCACTGTTGCCTCGCTGCATGATGGTGACTCCAGGTGTTGCCTCCCATCAAGGAAATTAGTGCTAAGTGTGAGGTATCAGTAGACTGACTGTTTGTTCAGTGTCGAAACTCCATTGATTATACAAAAACAGTGAGTGCTGGCTACTAGTGACTACTCCCCTCCTACTGCTTTTAGCTGATAACACTGAAACAGTCCCACAGCACTCACTGTTTTCTCTTTCAATTTATTCCATGTATCTATTACTCAGCTTTCCACACAGAGTAATAGATACGTGGAATAAATTGAAAGAGAAAACAGTGAGTGCTAAAACTATACATGGTTTTAAGTAAGAACTGGATGTGGAAAGATACAAATGCGGGTCTTTATGAGCATAGCTTTTTTCCCGCAAAATACAACTAAGTAAATACATCAATACAATGCAGACGGAGGTCCAAAGTTTCTTCCCAGAGGGATCTATGAGAGAGTATAAAGACTAGTGGCAGCCATTGTGGGGCTGTGGGTTTTCAACTAACTTGGCAACAGTCATTATTATTACCAACATAGGCCTACCTGCAATAGTGTGTTGATAGTCTCCAGAAAACCAGTCACAATCCACAGGGTTGGTGGTGCAGGCCTAGTGATCACCCAGTAATGGAGTCATGAAGGTATTACAGTGTAGCATAAGCAACAATTATGTTCAAGTCACCATCCAGCTTTAGAGTAATACCAACACACAATAGACCTGAACACACAAACAAAGTGCCCCAGATGCAGTCATCACACAGAAGACACTGAACGTCTCACCTTGCAGTGCCTCCATCCTAGCCTTAACCAGACAACACAGTATCTCTTCCTTGAATGACTTTGGGCCAGTTTAGTGACTGTTGTTGGTTACTTGGGAGCTGTGGGTCTCCTGCAAGAGATACCTTTTGCAGTGGAATGATGGATTGATAGAATGACCATCTCTCAAAATCCTATCTTCAAAGTGTGAAAAATTAATCCAGAAAAGTTTCTAATGGATCACCTTTGTACTCTCTCCTCATCCTCTAACTCTTGAAGTGGCCGAGGCACTGGCAGAAGCATTATATCATTGATATCTGTCATGCAAACTACAGGTTCATATCACAGAAGGTTTCTCTTGAATCCCATCTACCACCTGATTTTGCATCTTACTCCTCCCAAGACATCAACTGCTTACAGAAATAGAGGTCTATATTTCCCTCTCTAACTACAGAGCAACAACCCAAGGCCCAGACAACATATACACCATGATATGGCACTTACTTTCAAGTGCAGCATTCTTCACACTAAATCTTCTCAATGAATTCGTGTGGAGGGCACCTCCCCACTGCCTAGAAAGAAGTTGTCATCATCCCTTTTCTGAAACAGGGGAAGGACAGAACTTTCCCCAACAGCTTCCATCCAGTTGTCTGCTTGTATTGTTTCTGTAAACTCTTAGAAAAGTTGATCTTGTTCCATTTCTCCTGGCAGCTGGAATAATGTTCCTTCGTGTCATCCCTCCAAACTGGCTTCTGAGCAGGTCACAGTACCTTAGACATTTTGGTGCAAATAAAGATGATATTTTTTCACACACACCCATGCAAGAGTATTGACTGTACAGTTGAATGCAGTTGATACTTAGGGACTTTTGTGATACTCCCTATAGAACAGTTACATAGTATTCTTTTATGTTTGAAAACAGACCACCTCTCATAGAAGAGGTTTCACTATCTCTTGTTTCTGTTGTTCTTATCAGTTCTCTCTTATATCAATCCTAGAACACCACCTTTTCTTTTCTCATGCTTCTGTGCTGGTGTTGGAGGTGGAGATAAGAACGCTGTTACTATACTCCTATGCATGTCATAAAAGGTGACCAAATGGCAGAGTGGTGGGACTGGGGATTCCCCTCCTGTATTATTCCTATGAAGAGTCAAAGTGTGGTTTATGGTTATTTCCACTTACAAAGGAGGAAAGAGGGTTATTGGTATATACATACATTGTTCACACAAGGAGAGCTGAGAATTGGTGACGGCTTTCCTCCACCTATTAACCAGTGACTTAAAAAAGATGCACACTAGTGGAACAGAGAGATCTATTGTAGGACCCAAAAAGTGTTGCTAGTTATTGTGGGGGTCTGGGTTTCCAGTTAGTGAAAATTATTATGACAAATCAGTATAAAGTGGGATATTAGGTAAGAATAAAAATAGCAAGCATAGTAAAAATAATGCAACAGAATCTAGGCCAATCTGGATGTGAGAGTATTATTGATTATTGAGAAAATTAGAAACTTTGTGTAATGTGGGAGTAATTTTTAATGAAACCATATTAGAAAAATTGAAAGGTTTGGAAATTGTACCAAATGTTGCTAGAATGAAAACCTTGATACACTTGACACCCATCACTAAAAGTAAATACTGTCAGGATGTCAGTGTTTGTGCATCCCTCCTCCCCAGATGTCTTTGTTTACATTGCTCACTCCCAACAACTGTAAATCGGTGAAACATGCAGCATTCTGCCTACACAGACAACATTTGCCATTAAACATTAATCAATTCACCCAGAGACTTAGGTTTGACCCACATGTGACTTTCACCTCGTACAAAAAACATTACTGAGAAAGCAAGCAAAAAGCTGAGTTTACTATCAACAGTTGCTGTCATAGGATCTAGTCAACAGAAAAAGCTCATCATATACACATGCAAAACCGAGTACAAATGCATTTGCAAGTACAGTGGCTTACTGTGTACATAGTGACAATGATATCATCTTGGTGGCAATAATCTCATCTTAAATTACATGTCACTGGTTGAAGTCCTCAATTCGATTATTCAATGCCTTTATACTTCTCACCAAGATATTGCCTCTCACATGCATTCTTACTCCAACCAATCGTGGTGTGCATGAATCTACAGCTTTTTTAAAGTCTTTCTTCCCCATTGTTTTATGTCACATAACACTGAACTCGTTCATGCTGGTTTGATGACCATCAGTGCCATAGCTCATTCCACTTCTAAGTTTCTTTAATATTTCACTCTTTACCAACAAAGTAAGCATTTATCCAGCTGTCTTTGTTGGTTGATTTTAAACTGCAGTATTACAGGGCAGTTTAGGTACCATATTGATCATCAGAGTACAATAACCCTAGCTGAAAATGTTCAGAATTGTAGACACACACAGGCTAATGTTATTCTTTGTCGGAAAGCAGACGGCCATATGGCATAGAATTTTATTAGGAAGTGCCAAATAAAAATATTTTGCTTAAAGATAATAACATTTTGGAAAAACTGTTGATAATGGAAACCACTGATAAACAAGAAGTTGGTGAAAATAAGTCAGTGATGGAAGTTGATGGAGAAAGATCTTGGGCACAGTATGGAGATAGAATGTCAATCCTGTGGGGTTGCTTCTCTAGATGAAGTTGAGTGTTGATGGGACTTGAAGAGAGAGCAGGGAGGTTAGTCTCTCTGACCTCTATCTTTTGGGTCCGCCACTTGGAGGTGAAAAAAATATATATATATCAGAACCGAGTTCTGTACCACAAATTTTGTTTTTCTTTGTTGAGTTAAAGATTATAATTAATTTAACCTACTAACCTAGCCTTACATGACATAACCTAACCTAATTAACCTAATCTAACCTAATATAGGACATACTATACAATGAAGAAGGGTTGTCAATGTATCTCCAATTTTATTTTTCATTGTTGAGTTAAAGATTATAATTAATTTAACCTACTAACCTAGCTTTACATGACCTAACCTAACCTAATTAACCTAATCTAACCTAACATAGGACATAATGTACAGTGAAGAAGGGTTGTCAATGTGTTCATCTTCATTTTCAGTCTCCTTAAGGGATCAGAGCAGGTGGGTGTAATTATGATGACGATTGTATGCACTGCACCCGAGGAGTGGGTTGGGGACAGGGATGACCCTTCACCCGCAAGGACCACACACAAGGAAAATAGACAGGTGTGGGACGGGTGAAGGGTGGGTATATGTAAGCATGCATGTATGCACACACAAACATAAATACAGACACACACACATGCACAAACACATACACACACACCTACACCCACACACCCACATACACACATGTACATGCACATGCACATACATATATGTGTATATATATATATATATATATATATATATATATATGATTTTTTTTTCTTGGAAAATAATCTTGAAGAGCTAAGAATAAAAGAGAATTAGTTTCTGATAGAAAATGAAAATTGAGCAATATTAATTTGATTGATTTAAACATTCACTACTGTTGCTCTAATTTATTTCCAATGTTTTGTTACTGAAAAAAATCAATAAAACAAACTATTAAAAGAAAAGAAATGAAACTGATGACTGAAATATTATGCAAAACACGAGAAAAAATTAAAGACATTAATAAGTCATCATGGAAAAAAATTATAAAGACAATTTATATTTAGAGCAGAAAGAATACTTCTTCATTCTTTAGAATTGTTTAGTCAGTTACAAATACATGTTTTCAGTTATCACATATTTCATACAGTTGGGGAGCTATTTTATAGGAAAGAAAATATAGATACAGAAGTATTGTAACTTAAACTTAGTTTATTCCTGGTGGCCATTCAAGTTTTAAACAAATTTAAGTTGATCTTTGATATTTTAATTTGAGGATTAATATCACTCTAGAATTGTTATTTTTTACATTTTAATCCTAAGAAACTAGTTAAGGACTTTTAGTATACTATCTTTTTGTCAAAGCTAATGCATTAGAATGCAAGATTGTATGACATAGCAGCGTTTGCTATAATACCATGAAAAAATAAATTTCTGGGCAAAAGTTTCTCAAAAAAAAAAAAAAAAAAGATTGCACCTCAAGTTGTACAACATCTGTGGCATTCAATCCAAAACAAACAATGCATTAAGGACTAGATGAATCAATTGATCTTTTATTATCTATTTTCCTTTGTATTAATTTATATTCCTTTGTATTAATTTATATTCCTTTATATTAATTCATATTCCTTTGTATTAATTTATATTCCTTTTATGTTTTAGACATCACTTTGAATAATAGATTTTGAAACTTCTCTTTCCAGGCGGAAAACAAAAAGAGTGAAGATGCCAGAGATAAGCAACGGTACTGAGGCTGTGGCAAAAATCTTATTAGGCAGATGTGACAGATCAATAAATCAAGATCAAAATAGTTAGTCCAAAGTGTTTGTACTCTTGTTTAGTATTTGCACAGAGTTTAGATGCATATTACAGGTTTGCAAATTGTGTAGTTTCATATCTAGTTGTTAGATACAGCTTTGGTCCTGTAATAGTTGATGATTGCTGTAGTTAGAGACAAGAATACTAACCACAAATGAATTACCTTTATGTATATGTATATACCGGTATATATATATTGTGTCTTGAGACTACACTAGATTATTAGATGTGTTTTGTTAAAGATTTGGCCCATGTATAGTGTTGTTATTTATTTTTCTTAACTTGTTTGAGATTGCATTGTTGGTAGATCTATTTTAACATTCCAGTGTACATGCACCCCCCAAATTGTTTCTATACCTTGACCTAAGGTGCTAGAAATTAATCTGCTCTTTGATTTTTGTGAAAATTACCCCAGATATTTATGAGCATTCACAATCTTGAATTTGTTGTTAAAAGTGCAATAGATCTTGCACATGATGTGCCTTATTAGTAACTAAGAAGAGAGATATTTGCAAAAAAGCAGAATTTTTGAAGGCCATAATCGAGTACAGTGATGATTTTCTAGTCTCGCTCTGCCCAGTAGGATGCTCATCTCATAGCATTGTTTTAATATAACATCAGTGGAGATAATTTTTGTATTGTGTGCACAGGTAGTAGTCATGTGTCCTATTGACTTGGCCACTTTCCATATAAAGGGAAAGGGTCTTTGGTGTATGCAAGGAATGAAGAAGGCAGGAGATGAGTGGTGAGTGACTGTGTATAGATGATATTGTTATGCATGGAAGGGAGGGACAATGGACGTGGGGGGGGATAGGGGATGCTTATGTGTGAACAATATTTTGACGCAACCTGAAGGGATTTCTCCCTGTCTTTTCTCTTTTTCTGCATGAGGGGATGGAGAGGGGGGGGGTTGCCAATGAACTGAAGTGGCCTTGCTGTGGATGCACTGTGTCTTGCTACATTGCTTCTGACCCTGGGCAGTGGGCAAGATACAGGAATGACCCATCATCCATAAGGAGCTAAGATGAGAGTGGGGAAAGGGTGGTGGATGGAAGTGGAACGTGTGGGAGTAGGTATGTGTCTGACTTGGCAACCTCCCTTATAAAAGGGAAAAAGGTCTTGGTATATAGAATAGATAAAATATATATATGTTTGTACTATACAGTTAAATGGTTTGTGAAATTATAATGGTTTATAATGATAAAGCATGTTAATGAACAATTTTTCATATTGAGGTTGGTTGTGGAAAAAAAGATAAACACAGAAGCAAATAGTTAAAAAAAACAATCAACAGGCATATTGACTTAGCGTTCCTAATTAAATCTTAAAATTTTGAACTGTACATGCATATCTTGACTGTCCCTTTACCCCAATAAGGAGGTTGGCCAAATACGAACACATAACCCCCTTCCCTGTGAACTAGACTACATTCTAATCACGTTACGTATCTAGTGCTTATGTAGAATTGAGCATAGATTTTATGCAATCAATACTGTAGGGACTTTCTTGATACTCAGATTCATACAGTATTCTTTAATGATTTGAGATTAATCTCCATGCAAAGAAGAATGTTAGTCACTATTATCCTCTACTACCCCACCATTATGTTACGTTCCTAAAATGATTACTTTTCCAAGTCAGTTACTCCGCCTCTTTGTGATGATATTATCCCCTAGGATGGAAGTGATAATTGTTGGTGGTGAAAGAAATATGTTGTGTATGTAGGAATAGATAATATTTTAGTAAAAGTTGATTTGTAGGAGATTGCACAATGAGTAGATGAAAGGTGCTCAATTTTGAAAGTATGTTTCACATTGATTAGTTTTGATCTTGTGTGATTAGTGTATGTTTTGTTTTACTTTTTTTTATTTTAGTGTACTTAATATTTTTCTTTTCTTTTTTACATGGGTGCTAAGTGGCACAGATTATGTAGGGAATTTGGGACAATTTACAATATACTAGTGGTTTTATTATGATTTTCTTGATTATGAATAGCCACTCCTCACTTTATACAAAGGTGAGTGGTGGAAAGATGTTGGTATGTGTATACAATACTTGTTACAAATTTGTCTGTTAATCTTTTCCAATCATTTGATGTCATTATTTTGCCCAGGTTAAAGCCAAATTATTTTATTCTGCTTTCAAGAATTGCATCAGCTACAGAGAGAAGATTAAATATTTATTTTTTCTGAGACAGGTGATGAGTTTGCTGATATTTTGTCTGGTTAATTTGAGATAATTTAATTAAACTTTCGGAAAGCTCATCAGCTACAAGGTTGAAAGATGGTCACAAGTGGCCTCTCCTAGTCAGATGCTTTATTTGAAGACTTTGTTTTTGGTGAGTTAGACATGTTTATATTCAATTGTAGAGAAGACTTGTATACATAAAGGGTTAAAAAATGGGTTTAGTTAACTCCCATTAGGCTGCCCCCAACAGCACAACATATACTCTGTAAGGGATTTGTGGGAAAACTGTTTCAGCCATGGCATTCCTCAGGGAGCTCAGCCAGATAATCTAGAGAATGACAATAACAAATACAACTTTAACTCCCTTTAGGCTTGTGATTAGTTTAATGTTGTACATAGTATTGACTGTTGCCAAATGATTTTATTCAGATTTGGACTCTGGGTTGGCAGCGAGTTAACGGGATAACTGGTTTGTGGCCATTTCATATGGTTGGATTTGTTTTCATGATCTTCTTCTAGAGCAGGGGTTCTCAGCCTTACATGGCCCATTCACCCCTTTCACCATTTGTCAGAATGTCATTCCCCCCCTCCTTTCCAAGATTGTCTGTTTCAAAAGGTGCATTCTAAATAATATGATAATATTACTAAAAACCCTTTTATTTTTTCCAAATTAGTATATATTTTTCCCAAATTAGTATAAATCCAGCCCAGGTGACAGGCCAGATAGGCCAAAACCTATAATTGCTTTCCTCACCCTGTAAGCTGACTGTGGTCACAAATCACCCCCAGAAATCTTAAAAATTCCCCCCTGGTGGTGAATTTCACCCCTAATGAGAACCCCTGTTCTAGAGCTTCAGCATGAGATCTGAGTCTGGACCGAATAATGTTGAGAGGCATCAGTCACATCAGAATCCGTAAAGTGTATTATCATCTTTGAAGTGAAGAAATTAATTAAGATAATGTTGACGGCATCTCTTTAACTTGGCCAAATAGAATTGTTTGACGTCAACCAGAACAAAAGAAAGTCTATAGATCAGCGTTTCTCAACCTTTTCACCCTTGTGTAACCTTTAAAATAAATTGCATATCTCAAGGGACCCCTGCACAAAAAAAAACATACCATATCTTTCTCATTTTATTTCCATCTTGATAATAGGTTAGATAAGATGATGTCTATATTACATTATTACAGTAACCAAGAATATGTCATGTGTGTTTAATTATATTACGTATATGAAATTAAATAAAAAATCAAAAGTGTGTTAGCTTATCTTTGTACTTGTTCTCGCGGAACCCTTAGGGACCTTTTGCGGAACCTTAGGGTTCCGGGGAACCCTGGTTGAGAAACGCTGCTATAGATTATAAAATCACCTGTCTCACTGTGTGATAATGATTGTTCTCATTCTATTTCTTCATTTTGTTCAATATACCTTTTTTTTTTTTTTGCATACTTGGGAACGGATAATATTTTTTGGAGGTGCTAGTCATCGATTACTTTTCATAATAAACTTGTAAGACAAATTAAACATATCATAGTTATGTGTCTGTTTTGTTAACATGAGAATGGATTTGTACAAAAAAGAAGGAAAATAAATAGATGAGTAAATAGATATATAAATAAAAAAAAAACCCACTGATATCATTTCAGTGCAGAACTAATAAGAATTCATCTCACAGAAAACTGGAAAATAAAAAATTGTGGGATAAATGAAATAATTGATAGTACATTTTCATATAATTCTCAGAGATATGTTTACAATGTGTGCATCATGATAATGTGAACTTGAAACCTAATGATTTATCTATCCACACACACACACACACACACACACACACACACACACACTTCAACGAATAAATGGACGGCTTAGAAGACGTTCTGAAGAAAAGTGAAGTCTGTGGATCCCAACGCAAAGAGAAGTGCCTAGTGTTTTTGCAGGGTGGGGGGGAAATTGCTCGTGGAGTAGTGGGAACGTAGGGAAAGAGGAAAAGGGGAGGGATTACTGAGGGAAATGGAAGGAAATGAGGAGGGAGTAGACTTTGACCAGCCAGACAAGCGGAAGGTAAACAAAAGACTTAGCGAGGATCAAATGTCTAATAAAAATGTAAAGATTAGAAGTATAGAGAGGAGCAATACAGAAGAAAGTGACGAGAATATGTTCCAGGGATTTAAAGAGGGTGGGGGGGACACAACCCCCCCCCCCGACTGATAAGACTAGAGGAGAGAGTTGATAAGGTGATCGAGGACTTGGAGCGTAAGTTAGGTAACGTAGACTCCATTTTTAAAAGAATTGAAAGGTTGGAACAACTAGAGAAGGCTAACAGAAACTTAACTGAAGAAATAGAGGACCTAAAAAGACAGTTAGGAAATGTAAAGGAGGAGAATGAGAAATTGAAGAAGAATAGTAATGAAAACAGAGAGAAACTAGCTACAGAAGCTAAAAATTGGAGAATAACTCAAGAAGGGAATAAGGTTTCATTCACTGACATAGTCAAACAGCAATTGAAAGAACATAATGAAGACTCAGTTATTAAAGTGATGAGACAGAAGGAGAATATAGTAAGAGAATTAGCTGACAAAAAGAAATGTATAATTATATTAGGAATGGAAGAGAAACATAACCCAGATAGAACTGCAAGAATCAAGGAGGAAAATGAAAGAGTAAGCAGTTTACTAAAATTAGTCCAGGAAGATGAACCAGAAATTATAAAGGAAATTGAGGAAAAATTCAGACTCGGAAAATATAGTACAGATAAGACCAGACCAATTAAGATTAAATTCAGGTCACAAACAACAGCAGAGAAAATTCTATCCAAGACAGGGAAACTAGCAACAAATGATCAATATAAAAAGGTATGGATAAAAAGAGAAATGAATAAGGAGGAAAGAGAGGCAGAAAAGCAGAAAAGAATTGAAGCTAAGGCAAAAAACGAGGAAAGAACGGAGTCAGAGAAAGAGAGATTCTATTGGAGAGTAGTGAACATGAAAATAAAGCAGTTCGACATACTAAAGAAAAACATAAGGGAAACAGAGAATACAATGGAAGTGGCAGAAAACTAAGAGTGTCTTACACAAATATAGATGGATTGATAACAGGATTGAATGAACTGAATGATTATTTGAAAGAAAAAGAACCGGACATAATGGGAATTGTAGAAACAAAATTAAAAGGCCCACTACCACCCAACAGTGTAGGACATGATACATACAATTATTGGATTAGAAACAGAGAGAAAAAACAAGGGGGTGGAGTTATGTTCCTGACTAAGAAGGATATAAACGTGAAAGGTGTCATATATGGAAAGAATACAGTAGAGATGATTATGATAGAAGTGGAAGACCGAGATAAGAAGAGCAGAAAATTTGTGATCAATTATGTGCCTCCGAAAACAGCCTCATGGGAGGAGAGTGAACATAAAAGTATGTTAGAGGACACAAAGATAGCATTAACTAAAATAATGGAAGACGGAGGAAGAATAGTTATGATGGGCGACTTTAATTGCAAAGAAATCTGCTGGGAAGAAATGACAGTAAAGAGTGGTGATGACTCATGGGGAAATGCTCTACTTGAGATGATTACTGACCATTCAATGACACAATGGATACAAGAGAACACTAGGTATAGAAATGAAGAAGAACCATCGAGGCTAGACTTAATAATTACATCTGAACCTAGAATAGTGGACAAGATTGAATATAAAACACCAATAGGTAAAAGTGACCACATATTGATTGAACTGGAACTTAATGAAGAAAAATATATGAAAAGAAATGAACAATATAGAAAAGGAAGAATGATGTATGAAAAAACAAACTTTGATAAAATAAGAGAATTCTTCCAACAAGAAAACTGGGAAGAAATATACAAAGAAGAAACATCAGTGGAAGAGAAATGGAATATTTTGACAAAAATTTACAAAAAAGGAGTGGAAAAGTATGTCCCAAGACAAAAACAAGAAAAAGAATATGTAAAATGCTGGTACAACAAAAGTTGTAGGGAGTTAAAGGA
This sequence comes from Oratosquilla oratoria, assembly GCF_046742065.1. Lineage (NCBI taxonomy): Eukaryota > Metazoa > Arthropoda > Malacostraca > Stomatopoda > Squillidae > Oratosquilla > Oratosquilla oratoria. The sequence goes on along the minus strand of NC_134800.1, from coordinate 1,455,540 downwards.
CAAAAGAGACAAAGCCTGGAACAGATGGAAAAAAGACAGAAGACCTGAAAAATGGAAAATATATACTGGTTATAGAAATGAATATGTACAAAAGTGCAGAGAGGAAAAAAGAAAATATGAAAAAGATGTTATAGAAAAGTGTAAAGATCAACCAAAACTATTCTACAGATTTGTAAACAATAAACTGAAAAACAAACAAGACTTAGAGAAATTAAGACAAGGAGGAGTTGAATACACTGAGGAAATGGAAATGGCAGAAATTATGAACAAACATTTTAAATCAGTGTTTACAAGGGAAAATATACAACCTGAAGAGATTGAGTGGAAGGAAAAAGTCCCCCCTATGGAAGAAATAGAAGTAACAAAGAATGAAATATTGACACACTTGGGTAATTTTGATGTCAGAAAATCGCATGGGCCAGATGAAATAGCAAACTGGATTCTGAAAGAATGCAGGAATGAACTGGCAGACAAAATACATAGCATAATAAGCAGTTCCTTAAAAGAAGGAAAAGTTCCAGAAGATTGGAAAAAAGCAAATATAGTACCTATATATAAAGGAGGAAATAAAGAAGAACCTACCAACTATAGACCAGTCTCTCTAACAAGTACAATAGCAAAAATATGTGAAAGAATTATCAAAAGTAGATGGGTAAAATACTTGGAAAAAAACAACGTACTAAATCCAAGGCAATTTGGATTCAGACAAGGACGATCATGCGTCACCAATTTAATATGTTTCTATTCAAGGCTAATAGATATAATACAAGAAAGAGATGGATGGGCTGATTGTGCATTTCTAGACCTAAAAAAAGCTTTTGACAAAGTACCACATAAGAAGTTGCTTAAGAAATTAGAATATGAAGGAGGAATACAAGGTAAATTGCTAAATTGGATGGAAGACTTTTTGCAAGAAAGAAAAATGAGAGTAGTGATAAGAAACCAGCACTCAAAATGGAATGAAGTAATAAGCGGTGTCCCGCAGGGAACAGTTCTGGCCCCAATAATGTTTGCTATATATATTAATGATATGGATGAAGGAATTGAAAGCTATATGAGCTTCTTTGCAGATGATGCAAAATTACTGAAAAGAGTGAAAACTGAAGAAGATTGTGAATCACTACAGAGAGATCTAAATAAAGTACAAGAATGGAGTAGGAAGTGGGAGATGGAGTTCAATACAAAAAAGTGTAGTATAATGGAATTTGGAAAAAGCAAAAACAGAATAACAGGATCATATAATTTGGGAGAAGAAGGAATAAAAAAAGTAGAAAATGAGAAGGACCTGGGAGTCATTGTTATGAATAATATGTCACCTGAGAAACATATAAATAAGATTTTTGGAGAAACTTATAATTTAATAAGAACAATCAAAGTAGCATTTACATACCTGGATGAAGAAATGGTGAGGAAAATCCTAATCACCCTGATAAGACCAAGATTGGAATATGCAGCAACGATATGGTCACCAAGTACAAAAAAATGTATAAAAAAACTTGAAAGAATACAAAGAGCAATTACAAAACTGGCACCAACACTCTCAAAACTATCATATGAAGAGAGACTACAAAAACTTAAACTACAGACACTAGAGCAAAGAAGAGAGAGAGGAGATTTGATAGCTATTTACAGAATCATGAAAGGCATAGAAATTACTGATAGAGAGAATCTGATAAAATGGGATGACAGAAATACAAGAGGACACGGAAAGAAAATAAAAAAAGACAGCTATAGAAGAGATTTTAAAAAGAACAGCTTTCCTCACAGAGCAATAGACAGTTGGAACAAGTTAGATGAGAAAGTGGTGTGTGCAAAATCAATACATGAATTTAAAAATAGTTTAGATAAAATGAGATATGAAGACGGGACCCCACGAGCATAGCTCCCCTTCCCGTAAAATACAACTAGGTAAATACAACTAGGTAAATACACACGTACACACACACACACGTACACTCACACACACATACACACACACGTGTACACACACACACACACACACACACGTGTACACACACACACACACGTGTACACACACACACACACGTGTACACACACACACACACACACACACACACACACACACACACACACACACACACACACACACACACACACACACGGCTCGGTGGCGGATTGGTAAAGCACTGGCCTCACAAGCCAGAGAACCGGGGTTCGATTCCCCGGTCGGGCGGAGATAAGTTGGGTTTGTCTCCTTTCACGTGTAGCCCCTGTTCACCTAGCAGCGAGTAGGTACGGGACGTTAGTCAAGGAGTTGTGACCTTGCTGTCCCGGTGTGTGGTGTGTGAGTGGTCTCAGACCTACCCAGAGATCGGCTAATAAGGAGCTCTGAGCTCACTGCCGTAGGGTGGTGTCTGGCTGTCTCGACAGAGACTGCAGCAGATCCGAGGTGAATACACACACACACACACACACACACACACACACACACACACACACACACACACACACACACACACACACACACACACACACTCGGTGACGCGGATGGTAGAGTCCCAGACTCAGTACGGCGGTGCCGGCGGTACCTGGTTCGAATCTTGCCCAGGGCTTAAATTATATCAGTATTGCTGCGCTTCGAGTCGTTACTCCAACTCTCGTGGGCGGGGAGTTGGGGGTGTGTGTGCGTGTAAGGTTATAGCATTACTCATAGATCGGTCATACGAGCTCTGAGCTCTCTTGCGGGAGGAAAATAGCTGTCGATCACGAGTCCAACACGTGATCCAAAGAATCACACAGACACACAACAAGTTAGATGAGAGTGTGGTGTGTGCAAAAACGATACACGAATTTAAAAACGGTAGATAAAACGAGATATGAAGACTGGACACTGCGAGCATAGCTCCCCTTCCCGTAAAATACAACTAGGTAAATATACACACACAAAAAAAGAGAAAGTTAGAAAGAATTCAAAGAGCAGCGACAGAAATGGCACCTACACACTCAAATTTAACATATGAACAAAGATTGGATAAATTGCATCTATCAACACTGGAACAGAGAAGAGAAAGAGGTGATTTGTGGACCATTTACAGAATTATGAAAGGGATGGAAATTCTTGATAGAGACGACTTATTAAAATGGGACAGAAAAGAAACACGACGCCACGAGCAGAAGCTAAAGAAGGACAGTTACAGAAGAGATTTGAAAAAGAATAGCTTTCCACACAGAGTGATTGATGTCTGGAACAAACTAAACGGAGAAACAGTGAGTGCCAAAACTATGTAAGATTTTAAGAATAAACTGGATGCGGAGAAATACGAATATGGGTTACTACGAGCATAGATCTCGTCCTGTAAAATACAACTAGGTAAATGCAATTAGGTAAAATACACACACACACACACACACACACACACACACACACACACACACACACACACACACACACACACACACACACACACACACACACACACACACACACACACACACACACACACACACATACTTGATAGAGAGGACTTGTTAAACTGGGACAGGAGAAGCACAAGAGGACATGGAAGAAAAAAAAACATAGCTACAGAAGAGATCTCAAGAGTGGTAGACACTTGGAACAAATTGGACAAGGAAATAGTGTGCGCAAAAACCATTCATGAGTTTAAAAGCAAACTAGACACTGCGAGATACAAAGGCGGGACACCACGAGCGTAGCTCCCCTTCCCGCAAAATACAACTAGGTAAATACACACACACACACACACACACACACACACACACACACACACACACACACACACACACACACACACACACACACACACACACACACACACACACACACACACACACACACACACAATGCTTTGCCCACTGGGGCTGGTATGCCGATCTACAGTGGTGTGATGCTTTTAAGACTGCTGAGTTAGAAGGCGAGCTGGTATCATTACACCATCAAGTGTGTGTGTGTGATTCACCATGGTCGTTGAATCACGTTTTGGACTCGTGATCGACAGCTTTTCCCTGTGTGTGTGTGTGTGTGTGTGTGTGTGTGTGTGTGTGCGTATGACTAGTCTAGTTGTCTCTTGTGTTCCCAGAGTTTGGGCTTAGGGGTCATAATGATGATAGAAATAATACTTCCCACGCCAATGTCATAATGGTGTCAAAGCATAATCCTTCCCATATGCACGAACGTTGGACGTTAAAGATAGATACTCCCTACAGATTCGCAAAAAAAGAAAAAAAAAACGGCAGCCATTGTAATTATAGGTTCGTGTAGTGGTGATCATTCACGGTGTTGCGTTATCACAGACTGAATGAAAATTGATCTGCGTAACGTAGCCTGCTACTGCGTACGCTAGCGCGCGCGTGGATGTACGCACAAATAATGTTATATATAATAAGTACACCTCGTGGGATAGACTTAGGGTAGATTTTCTAATATATGATGATATATATTTTTAACAAAAAGTTATAGAAGTGTCGTTTTTTCATTTTGAATTATTTGAACTTCAAAACGCCGTGTCCGAGGCTGCAGCGTGACTTGTATACCTGCCAGGTGATGACGTCATGTCGCTTGGCGGTGCTGAGTTGTGTAATTTTATGCCGATGTGCTTCTGTGTATGTTTTTCATTTTATTATTCTAATCTTCACATTACTAAATACGGGCATAGATGGGATTACCCCAGGGAAGGCCTGGCTGCGGCTGGTACCCTTACCTTTGCCTTGAATGCACGGAGAGCCAAAGAGTACACTGCCATTGGGATTGAAACGGTCTTCGTATTTTAGATGTCGACATTTCACAGTCGTTTCAGAGGAACTTTAGAAAATAATACACAATACGTAATGCTCGTGTTTTTTATATAACTATCTAATCATGTTACCTAAATTTCCTTAAGTTTTGAGTACCCCCAAATTTAATGCAAGACACTATAATACCAGAATTCCTCTTCTAGAGATGTATGGAGTTGGGGGGGGGGGGAGGATCGTTCACAGCCTCAGTGAGGCCGCGAGGATATCCAGTGGAATTTGAGGCAGCATTTATCATTTATTACTGTTATTGTTAAAACAAGGCTGATTAAGACCAATAAGAATAGTCACGAATCTAAAAAAAAAAAGGGGTCATAAATTTGAAACGCAGAATCTTTGTCCCCTATTATGTCTGTTACTATGGAATTATGCTATCAAGTGTGGCAAGCATTGTCCGCTTTTTTATTCTTTTTTATTTCGTTTGTTTTTATCAACTCTTGGGATAGACTTGGGTCAAGACTCGTTCAAATAAACGGGCTTATTGTGGTGGCACACTGTACACATTTTCCTCTGGTTAATGCCGCTAGATGATTTTATTTAGTTATGGGAGCAGGTCTCGCACGCGCGCACACACACACACACACACACACACACACACACACACACACACACACACACACACACACACACACACACACACACACACACACACACCAAGCTATGCCAACGTGTTTGCAGAAGATGCAAAAATCATGAGAAGAGTGAAAATGAGGAGGACTGTAAAATATTGCAAAAATATCTAGATACTATTTTTGCATGGAGCCAAGAATGGGAGATGAAGTTTAGCACAAAAAAAAAAAAAAAAATGCAGAGTACTGGAAATGGACAATAGCGAAAAAAGCCATCCTTAAACTATTCCTTGGGAAGCGAGTCTGTTACGAAAGCAGAAGGGGAGAAAGACTTGGGCGTGTTGACAAAAGACATCCTGTCACTTGACAGACACATCAGCAGGATTGTGGAAGAGACGTGCAGACCACTGCAGAAGATTGAAGCTGGCATTCCATTATATGGATGAAGAGATGATGAAAAAACTCATCGTAACCCTGATACATCCAAGACTGGCGTATGCATCAGTAGTGTGGTCCCCACACAGAGTGAAGGCTATAAGCAAGATTGAGAGAATGCAAAAGGCAACAACCAAACTGGTTCCCAGCCTGGTAGATAAACCCTATGAGGAGAGACTAAAAGCAGTGGGTCTACCAACTTTGAAAGATCGAAGAGAAAGAGGTGACGTGATTACTGTGTTGAGGTCACTAAAGGGGAGCAATTTAAGAAAGAACACACGTCGAAAGGATGTGAAGGAATACATTTTTACATCTATATGCATAAATACCTGGGATAGCTTAGGAAGGAATATAGCCCAAACTCAAACAATACACCAGTTCAAATCTAAATATGATCATTGGAAATCAAAGATATAAATTAAGTCGGAACCGTACATGAATTTTAGTCTAGGTGTGTTAGAAAATTAGAGAATAGGAGACGGGATCCAACGCTCCTTTCTTGTATACAAGTAAGTAAATGCGCACACACAAACGCGCGTGCTCATAATTACAAAGGCAAAATAGAAAATTGTTATGAACTTTGTTTTTCCAACTCTTCTATCTTATCTTTGGGTAACTTTACACCTGACTTGACTCATGACCATCCAGTGACCTCGTTTCATAAACTAAGTAATGATAATATGATAATGGAAATGATAATGCTGATGATAATAACTATAGTAAATAACTAGAAATTAAAATTATAATAATAAATAAGGATTATATGACAGAAATAATGACCTAATCCGCCCAAGATTTAAATATGCAGCAGTGTTATGGTCTCAAAAAAAAAAAAAAAAAAAAAAAACGAATAATGTAAAGATATAATTCAGAGATGAATGAACACATTTGTTATTAATGAGGAGAGAGAAGATCCACTGGGCTTTTCGTCATCAGAGGAAAGAAGAGAAAGAGGTGACGTGTTTGCCGTCTTGAATCAGCCCAAGGGAGAAAACAGACCGGGATATTCTCCGTCTCTTTTCTCCTGTTTTGGGACGGGAAGCTGTGAGTAGACAGCATTGTCTCTCTACCCCGGACACAACTCAACACGGACAGAAGCGCCGGTCAACAGCATTCCATAATAACAATTCATCAGACAGAACCCGAATCCGTCCCGTCTCGCTTTGCTTTATTATTATTATTATTATTATTATTATCATTATCATTATTATCATTATCATTATTATTATTATTATTATTATTATTATTATTATTATTGTTTTTATTATCGTTATAAAATTATTTTTTATGTTTTATATATGTATATTTATTTATTTATATTATTTTTATTATTTATTTGTTTTTGCTAATCTCGCTGTCTTCCACCATATTCACCCATTACCTTTCCCTTTCTCACCCTATGCAATCACCACAAACTTACAAAGCACCCTGAAAGCACTTTTCAAACTCCATCCCTGGCATCCCTTAATCCTCCAAGGTGAACAAGTGGTTTATCCTAATTTCTCTTCGTTTATAACCTTTAACAATTCATCATTTTCATGTATTCATTTATTTACTTATTTATTATGATTTTTTCGCATCCGACCTACATATGGACCAAAAGGTCTCCTATCGGCATGCTCTGCCCTTGTAATCCTTTGTAAACCCAGTTCAGTGCCCTACCATGTCGGCATTCCCGACAACGCACGAGCCGGCAAGGCAAATCGGGGTGTATGCATCCGTAGATTTCTTCGGTTTAAGACCATAATAATGAAGGAGATTGCAAGAGACCATAAGGCCCACACTAGGCAGTTCCATGTCCATTATCATTTATCATTCCCATCCATAAAGTGAGACCATAATGCCCACACTAGGCAGTTCCATGTCCATGACCATCTACCGTACCTATCCATAAAGTGAGACCATAAGGCCTACACCTGGCACTTCCATGTCCATGACCATCTACCGTCCCTATCCATAAAGTGAGACCATAGGGCCTACACTCGACAGTGTCCATGATCACCATTCATCTCTATAAAGTTATCTAACCTTCTTTTGAAACAACCTATAGTTTCAGCGCTCACTAGATAGTTTCTAAGTCTATTCCATTCGTTAACCAGTTCTTGTCTGTTTCCTATTTAAACCTAAATATACTAGACAATACTATCTTCCACCTATATTTTCCATCTAGATAGAATGCCTTTATTGGAACTAAATTTCTTGAACTAGAAGGAAATCTAGAAATGTGGCACCGGTGTTTTCTTGATTTTTTAGGTAGTTTTGTTTGGTTAACAGTTCTGGTTGAATAGGTGGGTTAGTTAAGATGGACTTGGGTGACGGGACCCCACGTCGATAGGCGACTACAATCGTCTTGCTTAAAATAAAGTATTTTCTCAAGCGGGCTGGTGTAGCGAAGGAGATAAATATTTGGAAAAATGTAATATTTATTATCGATATTGGACTGTCTGTATCGACAGTTATAATGATTATGATAATCTTATTTAAATATAAAATGCATTTCAATTGTTGACAAAAAATTATATGTGTAATATATATATATATATATATATATATATATATATTATATATATATATATATATATATATATATATATATATATATATTCTTAGAAAAAAAGAATGCCGTTGGTAACTGAAAAATGAGGCAGAACACGACAGATTCCGATTCATTCTGACGGACCCCGACGAAATTATCCGTTGTTGGCTCATCTACAGTGAACTTCGCATGTTCCCATATCAAGAGAAAGTAGACATTCATTTGCCCTTGTCCTTATTTTTCGATGAAGTTTATTTCATTTTTAGGTTTTGTTATTTTATTTATTTATTTATTTATTTATTTATTCATTTATTTATTTATATATTTATTTATTTCGACTTTTCTTTAGGGGCAAAACATCAGTCGACTTTAGCCTGGCGTTGTCTAGCCTTACTTTGACTCTCCGTTTGGAGGTTACTTTGGATTTTTTTTCTTTAATCCCACATATATAAGACATTATTGGTGTACAATAGTTTCATGTGACCATATTTTGCATTATTTCGCTCATTTTAAGTTGCTAAAGTTCGGTCTAATCGAGAATTTATTGTATTAACTTCACTCAGCATTTGATAATCTGATTTCCGTAAACGGGTCGGTAGTGACAGCGAATTTTTATATTTCTTTTTCTCGGAAACGTATGTATTTTTTCGCTACGTCATCTGTATGAATTTTTTTCGCTACGTTTGCATGTAGGAAAGTCATAAACCATTTGAACGAATAGTTCAGAAGGATTTTTTTATAATGCTGTTGAACAGGTAACGAAAGAGATGTTATGCTGTATAATTAGTGAAGACTCAGGTTCATTATAGTGTAAGATGACGACGACGAGACGACGACGAGACGACGACGACGGATGCCGGCCGGCAATCAGTCGACATGACGTCACGACCCAAGGTGTATCCTATATCAGTTGCAGCCAACGCCAAGAAACCGAATACAAGATCAATAATATTTCCAGCCTTTCCCAGACAATTTATCCTGGAAAAGGGCGTGTGTTCAACTTCCCTGGCTGCAGGTGACATATTGACCTAAGGAAAATAGAACGAAGCGAAACGAAGTGGAAATTTTCTTGAACAACTACAGTTCGTTTCGCTCCCCTCTTCTGTGGGCAGCGCGCGCGCGAAGCTTCCCCAGTCAGCTGACGGAAGGCAAGGTGGAAACATCACAGTAAGTTAATTCTCCCACGGTTTTCTCTCGTCCTTTGAGACATTTCAAATCAAACCAGTGCTACTATTTCATGCAATATATATCATGGATGTATGCAGTCACATGTTACCCTTCATGAATGGATTGCAAATAAAGGAAATAGATTTGAAGAATTATTGTTTTTATATGGGTTGTAGACCAATCCACGGGAAAAACATGCGCGCGCTGCCATCGATTTCACACGCACACGTGGTCAAGTAAAACCCGGTCGATGGGAAAGGAAACAGGTTATTGTAATAATGATAAAAAAGAAAGAAAGAAAAAAAGCAATGAGCTCATTTAAATGCTTAATGTTATGCTTTGAATATTTGAGAACGAAATTAGCATTTGAAACCAGATGTGTATAACGGTCATAGGACATTGCGTTCATTTTGAATGTTGCATTTACTTTTAGCTTTGTTCTTTTCTCTGTCGGAAATATTTAAAATGTGGAAAAATATATTTAGAGCGAGAAAGTATAACAGGAGATTTGTAAATGGCTTTCTCCAAACTTGCAAATATTGGAAACTTGCGCCTTTTCCCAAAATGCCAAAATGCCAAAAAAAAAAACTTGGTCTTCGAGAAAAAAAAAACCCGACAAGGGACGACTTACAGACGGTTGTTTTTATTCAGCCGAGAAGCCACTTGGAAGCGAAAGCGGGTGGGGAACAGTTATTTGTATTTATTTGTGGTCTTTTAATATTGTATTTGGAGACCTATTATTATCATTATTATCATTATTATTATTATTATTATTATTATTATCATCATCATTATTACAATTAGTGTGATATCACATTTTTCTTATTGTAAAATTAGTAATATCTTTATCATTATAGTACATTATCGTTAATAGTAGTAGTAGTAGTAGAAAAATAGTGGTAGTATTAGTAGCAGTTGTATTTATTTCGTTTTTTTATATGTTTCTATATATTTTCTGAAAGATGAGGTCGATAATGCGTGGGAGGTCGACAACAAAGCGGGGGAGGTCGATAACGAGCGCCCACCATTGATAAGGACGGGCGAGGTCGATAACAAGGATGGGGTCGATAACGCGGGGAGCGTCGATAACGCGGATGAGGTCGATAACGAGTGAGGACCGTTGATACCGCTAGAAGCGTCGATAACGATGGGGGAGGTCGATAACGATGGTGGAGGTCGATAACGAGGGTCGAGGGTCGATAACGAAAGGTTCATCTACGCATATCATGGAAGTCTTATCACACTCGGGAAAGTAAGGAGGAGCCTCATACGCCAGGAGGCGCTGAGTAGTAGCTGCGGCCGAAGCCGTCACCTTTGCCCTATGTACTATATGCGCTTTAGGGGGACTGTTGGGGGGGGTAACGGAGATTCACTGCGACTGGGAATCGGAGAGGAGTGCGGGATTCGAACCCACATACTAGGCGATTGCGAGGCCGGCACGCTTCCGATGACACCACCAGACGAGTCAGGGCTATATAATGTAACCATAGAGACGTAGGTCCTGTTCACACTAGCGTTTTGAACCGCGCGGAAACCGCGGCGGTACCGCATAGTCATGGAAAAACTGCGCGGTTGTGTGTGAACGCCTCCATTGACGTACTTTGTAATTGAACCGCCGCGGTTGAAACCACTAGTGTGAACAGGACCTTGCGGTTTTTGTGGTAGAGAATGTACAGGGTGGCACAAATGTCATTGAGGTCATTGATTTGTTTTATTTTTTCTATTTTTTCGGGGATTTATGTTATGCTAATGTATTGATAAAAGAGGCCTATTGCAAATTTATTTCCATTGTCTCCTCTGTATTGTATTGTAATTCCATACATGTGTTTGTAACAATAAGGCCGTTAATAAAGTTTGAAACCCCTCAAAGACTTGTGGGCCAGGCTGTACAGTAGATCAACATTTGTCCAGTTGGGGGTTTGGTTAAGCCCCGCTAACCTTCATCACATGTAGTCCTAATCGGGGATTTTGATAAGCAGCATGATATCCGGTCATGATGCTGAAGGACGAAAGGACATCAGCATGGCTGAAGAGGAGAAGGAGGAGGAGGAGACGTGGTTGATGTGGTCGATGAAAAAAAAAAAAAAAAATCCCGACCGCTGTGCTGGTTAACCCAAGCCGATGATGGGGGTTTGTGGTTGGCAGGGAGTGGTCTTTGGGGGGGGGGTTATGGGGGTTGTGGTCATCGCAGAGTGGTTTAGTGGGGGGTCATTTGGGGTTGGGGTGGGTTAGTTCAATTTAAGAATTCACTGCTTTTGATGATTATCTTTCTTGTTCGTTTCTATCAGTCTTGTCATCGTAATTGCTTTCATTCATGTTGGCCTTGTTATCAATACCACCGTTATTTCTGACGTTATCGTTACTGATATCGTTCTTAAGGTATTATTACGGTTATTGTTGTCATTTGCGGTGATGTCGTTGCATTTGGGGGCGGGCGGTTCTGGGGAAGAGGCCGAGGGGGTTCGTGAGTCAATGTGGAAGGTGATATCAGAAAGTTGTG
>NC_134800.1:1436063-1438563 GCF_046742065.1 Oratosquilla oratoria | reverse complement strand
TGTCCTTTGCGCAGTCGCCTTCCACTTCCAAGTACAACAGTGGCTGCTGGCTTCTTCAAAGCGTTTGTTTCCTCTCTGTGTGACAATTACGGTTCAAGTCTACGGGGTCGTCAGTTTGGTAGGTCGTAAGTCTGCGAGGTCGGTAGTTTGGGAGGTCGTAATTTTGCGAGGTTGTTAAATCTACGAGATCGTAAGTCTATAAGGTCGTAAGTCTGCGAGGTCGTTAAGTCTCCGAGATCGTAAGTGTACGAGGTCGCAAGTCTGTGATGTCGTTAAGTCTACGAGGTCGTCAGTCTACGAGGTCGTAAGTCTGCGAGGTCGTTAAGCCTACGAGATCATAAGTCTGCGAGGTCGTTAAGCCTACGAGATCGTCTGTGAGGTCGTTAAATCTACGAGATCGTAAGTCTACGAGGTCGGAAGTCTGCGAGGTCGTTAAGTCTACGATCCTAAGTCTGCGAGGTCGTAAGTCTGCGAGGGCGTTAAGCCTACGAGTTCGGCTTTCGCGAAGGTCTGCTCCAAGACGGAAGGTCTGGAAAGCTCAAGAAGGTCCTGGAAGGCCCAAGAAGGTTCTGGAAGGTTGGGGTGAGTGGGTGCAGAGGTCCTGCGTGTGGAAGGTCTTCGCGAAGGTCTGTAAGGCCGGCTGTTGGGGTAAAGTTGGTTAGGGGGGGAGGAGGGCGGGGAGGGGAGGGGAGGGGAGGGGAGGGGAGGGGGGGTGTCTCTCACGAAGCGTTGGAAGATCAATAGAACAGGACCATGCACCTCACTTCCACCTGCTCACTCCTCCCTCCTCCCCTCCTCCTCCTCCTCCTCCTCTTCCTCCTCCTCCTCCTCTTCCTCCTCTTCCCCCTACTCTTCTTCCTCTTCATCTTCCTCCTCCTCTTCAGCCAGCCCTCCTCTTCCTCTTACTCCTTTCCGTCACACACACACACACACACACACACACACACACACACACACACACACACACACACACACACACACACACACACACACACACACACACACACACACACACACACACACACACATACTGAGCTCTCTTCCGGGAGGGAAATAACTGTCGATCACCAGTCCAACACGTGATACAAGACCATGGTGGATCACACACACATTTCCCTCCTTGAAAATTATAGACATAATTTCGCATTGATGACAAGAGTTGTAACACAATGTAAATTTCCCAAATAGTAGTAATAATGGTAATGATGATAATAATAATAATGATAATGATAATGATAATAATGATGATAACAGTAATGATGATTGATGATATAATAATATAATAACAATAACAATAATAATAGTAATAATAATATAATAACTGATAAAAATGCTGCTACTACTACTACTATAATAATAATAATGATAATGATAATAATAATAATAATAGCTATAATAGTTATAATAATGATAATGATAGTAAAACAACAACAGCTGCAACAAAAATAAAAGTAGAAATAAAAAGTTAAAAAAAAAAAAAAAATGGCTCCACCTGCCCAGCAGCGCCACCGTCGTCGTCGTCGTCGTCGTCTCTGCTTCGTCTTCGTCTTATCCATTCCGTCGCCCCGTCCTGCAGCTGCAGCCATCTTATCGCTCTTTTATTTGCAGTATTATTTTTAATTCATTTTGGTATCGAAATCTCCTCACACCCCTCTTATATCGGGAAGAAAAATAGAATAATTTCCCAGTTGGTCCCTTCATATGGGCTATTTTGGGTGACGTCAGATCCCCCTACTCCCATCCAAGATAGTTTGACGTTATGGTTGAACAAAAATTCCACGAGCAACGATGATTGTTAACAATACGTAAAAGAAGGTTAGGTTAAAGGCTGGGCATTAGTTCTAAAGCCAGGGAATGGATTAGAAGTGGGGGAAAAATGACCCGTTTGGAAAGAATTACGTACACCCGTGCCTGGCTACAAACGCAACTTCAGAACGCGACATGACGTCATAACGCTGGCTGGGAGCCACGCGCGCCCTCTCTGCCATGGCACATTTTGGATTGATTTCTCTGGAGAGAGGAAACAGAAGCAGCCTTTTCCATGGCAGCGTGTTCCTCCTCCTCCTCCTCCTTCTCCCCCTTCTCCTCTTCCTCTTCCTTCTCATCCTCATCCTCTTCCTTTCTCCTCCCTCTCTCTCATTTTCCTTCGCTCCCTCCCTCCCTCCCTCCCTTCATCACTCTATCATGTACTCGACAGTAGATGTACGCTAGAGGCGCATGCATCCTGCATGTACACCGGAAATCAAAAGCACTAAAATTAACTTATTGTCGTAGTGAGATAGTGTGTGTGTGTGTGTGTGTGTGTGTGTGTGTGTGCGCGCGCGTGTGTGAAAGACACAAAACGAGAGAAGAAAGAGAAAATTGTTAAATTTTGTGCAAGGACTTCTCGCCATATCAGACAAGACGGTTGAGGATACACACAATCTCCTCGCCTTATCCGTGACGTCACTCGATCCAATCAGAGATCCTCTTCGGGAGCTCCTGATTGGTTGTTTGGGGG
>NC_134800.1:1426063-1428563 GCF_046742065.1 Oratosquilla oratoria | reverse complement strand
AAGGTGTGATATATTTACCTCCTGTCATGTCAAATTTAACCCATGGTATATATGTAACCCCTTTGGCACGTCCGAAGAGAGAGCGAGAGAGAGAGAGAGAGAGAGAGAGAGAGAGAGAGAGAGAGAGAGAGAGAGAGAGAGAGAGAGAGAGCTAAGTTAAATAATCTGGAAGATGGCCAGCTTTTATGTATATATGTATATATATATATATATGTGTGTATATAATATATATATATATATATATGTATACTCACACACACATGCATGTATATATATATATATATATATATATATATATATATATGTATATGTATACACACACACACACATCCATATATATATATATATATATATGTATATATATATATATATATTATGTATACACACAGATATATGTATATATATAGATATGTATATATATATATGTATATATATATGTATATATATATGTATATATATATGTATATGTATATATATATATATATATATATATATATATATATATATATATGCACACATATGCGATCATCGTTGTCACCATATGTGGGGATTCAGAAGGCAGACGTTGAGGTGGGGAGGGAAGGGGTCGGGTCGGGTGGGGTGGGGTGGGGTGGGGGGTGAAATATCTAATAATACCCATCACAGCGTGAGTGTGGGCTGGGTTGCGTCATCGGAACAGTTGGTATCCCTGGCATTGATTTCTTTCCCCTGCGCTCACTCCTCAGGTGGTAAACACCAAATGACCGACTGTCACCTCAAACTTGGATCACAGATGATGACGTCCATTCCTGTGTCATCGTACAGTCGGCTACATTAAGTCTACTCCCTCACTAACCCACCCCACCCTCCACCCTCCCCCTCCGCGGTCCTGGCTCGAGGGGTGTGCCGGTGGGGATGGATGGCCCCTCGTCCATGAGGTGCTAAGAGGGGAAAGGGGCGTTTGAGGCGGATTTTTTTTTTCTTATATGGTAACCACCCCTTGTAAGGGGGAAAAGGCCTTTGGATACATTCTTTTGATTATTGTTATTGTTATTATTATTATTTCCTCTTTACAAGGGAAAAGGGGACAAGTGTGAATGTAGTAATTTCAGAGGGATTAGCCTGTTGAGTGTAGTAGGGAAGGCTTATGGGAGGATCTTAATTGAGAGGATTAGGAGAGGAACAGAAGGAGTAATTGGTGAGGAACAGTGTGGATTTAGGACGGGTAGAGGTTGTGTAGATCAGATGTTTGTGGTAAGACAGATATGTGAGAAAGCTATAGGAAAGGGGAAGAATGTTTTTTGGGCTTTTATGGATCTGGAAAAGGCTTATGATAGGGTAGACAGAAAGGCACTGTGGGAGGTTATGCAGATTTATGGGATAGGAGGAAAGCTTTTGGGAGCTGTCAAGAGTTTTTATGAGAGTAGTAGAGCATGTGTTAGGATTAGAAATGGAGAGAGTGAGTGGTTTGAAGTAAAGGTGGGACTTCGTCAAGGATGCGTTATGTCGCCCTGGCTGTTCAACTTATACATGGATGGGGTGGTGCGAGAGGTGAATGCTAGGGTAGCGAGTCAGGGATTGGAGATGGTTAAAGAAAGCGGAGAAAAGTGGGAGGTGAGCCAGCTGTTGTTTGCGGACGACACTGCGCTTGTGGCAGGGTCAGAGGAGGGATTGAGGAAGCTGGTGGCAGAGTTTGGGAGAGTATGTGATAGAAGAAAGCTAAAGATAAATGTGGGTAAAAGTAAGGTGATGAGATGTACAAGGGGTGAAAGTGGCAGTAGACTGGAAGTGAACATCAAGGGAGAGCGACTGGAGGAAGTGGATAGTTTTAGATACTTGGGTGCAAGTGTAGCAGGAAAAGGTGGAGTGAAGGTGGAGGTAGAATGTAGATTGAGAGAAGCGAGTAAATGCCTTGGTGGTTTAAAGAGTGTAATGAGGAATAGACATTTGGGAATGGATGCGAAGAGGAGACTGTATGAAGGAGTGATTGTGCCAACAGCACTGTATGGGGCAGAAACGTGGAACATAAGAGAAGAAGAGAGAAGGAGTTTGAATGTGTTTGAGATGAGGTGTCTGAGAAGTATGGTGGGGGTTACTAGGCTGGATAGAGTGAGAAATGAGGAGGTGAGGAGGAGAACAGGGGTGAAAAAGGATTTGGGAGATAGGGTTGATGAAAGAATATTAGGATGGTTTGGACACATGGAAAGAATGAGTGAAGAAAGACTAGTAAAAGAGGTATGGAAGGCAGATGTGGAGGGAGTGAACATGAGGGGACGTCCTAGGATGAGGTGGATGGATGGGGTGAAGGGGGCTTTGGGGAAGAGGGGAATGTCTGTTGAGGAAGGAAGGGAGAGGACGGAAGACAGAGGTGAGTGGAGAATGGTTGTATATGGATGATGTTGTGACTGCATGAGGAGGAATGGGCGGGGGGGTGGGGGGTGGGGTAGTATGTGTGAGTTAATTTTGACGCAGCCCGAAGGGATTTCTCCCCGTCCTCGCCTTATATGCAAAGGGGGACGGA
>NC_134800.1:1401063-1408563 GCF_046742065.1 Oratosquilla oratoria | reverse complement strand
GTGAGGGCTCTCTCGACGATGGAATGTCCTGTCTGAGCGAGGGAAAGGCAGTCAGGAGTCTCGTAATGAAGATAAAATGCAAAACACAAGGATACAAAAGTCGAAAATGATATTAATTTACTTTTTTCCATAGTGTATGTAAGAAATAAAACTTCAAATATTTCTGTTTTCTAAAATAAGAAAAATGTGACATTTTGTCAATAGAGCGGTGGAGTCCTGTTGATCCGGTGGAGTCCTGTAGATCCGGTGGAGTCCTGTGGATCCGGTGGAGTCCTCTAGATTCATCGGAGTGCTGTAGATTTGATGGAGTCCTTTACAGTAGATCCGATATAATCCTGTAGATCCGGTGGAGTCCTGTAGATCCGATGGAGTTCTGTAGATTCTGTGGAGTCCTGTAGATCCGATGGAGTCCTGTAGATCCGATGGAGTCCTGTAGATTCAGTGGAGTCCTGTAGATCCGGTGGAGTCCTGCCGCTCCGGTGGAGTCCTGTGGATCCGGTGGAGTCCTGCAGCTCCGGTGGAGTCCTGTGGATCCGGTGGAGTCCTGCAGCTCCGGTGGAGTCCTGTGGATCCGGTGGAGTCCTGCAGCTCCGGTGGAGTCCTGCAGCTCCGGTGGAGTCTTGCCAAAGGCTCTGCGGCCGAAGGCTGCTAAAGGGTCGTTTTTTCAAAATTAATTTTTCTCAAAATTTCGAGAAGGTAGAGGAGATGAAACTGCAGGAGGAGGATGTGGAAGAGGACGAGGAGTTGGAATAGGGGAAGTGGAGGAGATGGAAGTGGTGGAGGAAGATGTGGAGGAGAAGTGGAGGAAGATGTGGAGGAGAAGTGGAGGAAGAGTAGGAGATAGATGCGTAGAGGGAGGAAGAGCGTTTACAGAAGGAGAAGAAGGAAAAAGAGAAGTTAGAGGAAGGATGAATGAGAAAGAAAGGAGGAGAGGAGGAGGAGGAGGAGGAGGAGGGAGGAGGAGGAGGAGGAGGAGGAGGAGGAGTAAGGGAAGGAGGAGAGGAGGAGGAGGAGGAGAGGAGAGGGGAGGAGGAGGAAAGGGAAGAGGGAAGGAGAGAAGAAGGAAGAAGGAGGAGGGAGGAGAAGGATAGAGAAAAGGAGACAAAAGTGGAAAAAGTGGAAGGAGGAGGATGGGGAAGAGGAGGATGGGAAAGAAAACGGAGAGGGGGAGGGAAAAGGAGGAGGAGGAAAGGAGGAGGAGAAAAAAGGAAGAAAATGAGGAGGAGGAAAAAGGAGAAGGGGAAGGAAGAGGAGGAGGAGGAGAAGGAGGAGGAGAGGGGAAGAAAAAGAGGGGAAGAGGAGGAAGAAAAGGAAGGAGGAGGAGAAGATAAAAAGAAGTGAGAGAAAGGAGCGAGAAGAGAAGAGAAGGGAAAAGATAAGGAGGAGGAGAAGGAGGAAGAAGAGAAAGAATAAAGAAGAAGAAGAAAAGGAGAAGGAAATAGAGGAGAGGAGGTAGGCGTGAAGGGAGGAAGGAGGGGAATAGGAAGAGGAAGGAAGAAGGAAATAATGGAGAAGGAATGGTGGGGAGGGGAATTGGGACAGAGGGGAAAGAAGGGAGAGGAATAGGAAGGGAGGGAGGAGTGGGGCTGAAGAGGAAGGAAGGAAGGAAGGGAAGTGGGACTGAGGGTAGGGATAGGGAGCGAGGGGAGTTGAAGTGAGGCGAGAGGAGGGAAAAGGAATAGGGAAAGAGGAAATTGGGATTGAAGGGAGCGGGCGGGAGTAGGGAGCGAGTGAAGAAATTGACAATAGGGACGAAGAGCAGTAAGATGTAGTACTGAGTACTACTTGCCACATGGTTGGATCGTCAAGGTTGAGCCGGCATCCCCCTCTGGTTTCCCGCCAGTGAGAAGAGTGTGTCGGACACCTAGAGGGAATAAATAAACATATCAATAAATGAATTTATAAAGAATTCTAAAGAGGCCATTCAACTCCGTCATATGTCAATGACCCATGTGTTTGCATGTCGCCATTGGAGGACATGGCGACGGGAGCATTGCAAGCTAATCGATGCCCCATTGCTGTGAGTGCATCGAGGCGTCCCCCAGGGTGCAAGCAACATGGCTATTTTCTCCTTCTCCTTGATTCAAGCAAATTGGCTCAATTCCCTGACTTGGACCTTCGAGCCGCCAGGCCCTAAGCCAAGCAGCTACCGCCTGGGCCGACACCGCATGCTCCGCGATTAACCCTTGCAAGGTGGTGAAGGGACAGTAGTGTCAGACATGGGTGTATGTAGAACATGCTTAATCGAGTACTTCGGTCAATTGTACTTGGTTGACTTTCTGAGAATCGTTCGGCTGACGACTGGCGAGACGCTCATAGTTAAAGGTGGAAAGGCTACCGGCATATGCGACAACAGCTCAGAGTTGCCGAGAGCCGGAGGGGAAGCAGTGGTCTGCGATTTATGCGGTGCTGTCTGCCCTTTGGCAGGCAGTCCGGCATTATTCTCGGGGGAAAGGGATCTGGTTGACCCCAACTGGAAAGGGAAAGGGGACCGGTAGGACTTCAACATGTACCATGGCACTACATTGCTCAGTGTACCGGGTAAAGCACTCGACCCTTTGCTGCTGCCGCGGATTGTTCCCATTTGCTTAAGTTGAAGAGGTCTGAGCAGCTTCGGTTCACGCTTGTTAAGTCAACAATTTATCTTAGCGCTTCATGTTCTTGCGGGGCGTTGGCGTGAGTTTCAGCAGCAGGGTTTGCTTTCAGCCAATGACGAAGGCGTTTGTTTCAGTGAATCGTGGGAAAAGTGATGTCTAACTTATACCGTGGGACATATGATACCCTGAAGTGGGAAGACGCGTCCGGCCTCGTCCATCTTATTTCAGGAATGAGACAAGAATGTGTCCTCACCACGACACATTTCAGTTCTTCGCACGAACTGGGCATTAGGAAGAGTTATCGGTCATTGTCACTGAAGAAGGAAATTAACTACACGAAGGTCACCGTTCTTGTCGTCTTCCCAAGACTTCTGCGTTTCTTGTAGGTCTTGAGTGACCGCACAGCGAAGTAAGAACGTAAAAGAATTCGAGTCTCTTGGATTAGGACCGTGGTCAAGGGATTGAAGGGGTTACTGAAGGGAAGAACTCAGTCTGACCATGTATGTGGCGAAGACACTGAAGGCTCGGAAAGCTTCAATACTTTGTTCGCGTGTTGCTCAACAGTGGCGGGTCATGTCAGGAAGTCCTTCGAAGGATTAGCGTGCTCCATGGACTCGCTCGAAATATAACGTTGTCGATATTTATAGTTTAATATTAGGATTTTAAGCTTCCAAGTCGCTTGTGCTCTCGTGTCTTGCTGCACGGCTGAGAGTCATGGACACTGAATGCTGGCTTGAGGAAGTGTCTAGAATCTTTGGTACGAGGAGCCTTTGGAGAATTCCGGGTAAAAGACCTTGTGGCACGGTTCCCAGAAGGGGAACCCGCTCACAGGGGGATTCTGCCCAGAGGACCTTGGAATGGGACGGTTGGCTGCATGGGAGCTCGCCCGAGGAAAATATAGAGTTGTGTCGATGCGTTGAGCGACGCCCATTTTCCCCTCCATATACTTCCTATCGATGACTGAAGTAGGGATGATTGTAGGGGAAGGGAGGGGAGGAAAGTGGGGTTGCCAGGACATTCACCCTGCCAGGGGGGGAGTGAGGGGAGGGGAGGGGAGAGAAAAGGGGTAAAGGTATGTTGGAGTGAGGGGAAGGGAGGGAAGAGGGGGACAGGTATGTTAGACTGAGGGGAAGGGAGGGAAATAAGGAGGGAGGGAAGTTGGGCTGAGGGAGGAGGAGGGGTTTAGGGAGTGGAGGGAAGAAGAGGAGAAGAGGGAGGGAGGGAAGCGGGACTGAGGGAGAGCAATTGAGGAAGGTATGAAGATATCCTCGGCATGGATGAAACTGCAGAAAGAAAAGAATAAGAAAAATAAATAATAAAACAAGTAAATAAACAAACAGGAATGAACAGATGACATAAAACAAAAGAGATAAATATAACGAGCGGAAGAAAGAAAAGAAGCACCAAGATAAAACACAAAAGGATGGGTTGAAGAAAGACGAAGAGGGATGGGATGAGGGTGAGGGGGTGAGGGGGATAATGACTCAAATAAACACATTGATGACGTCATCACCTCTAGTGATGACGTCACGTCTACGTCACCGCTGCCACAGGCAACGTGTAACTTGGTATGAATAGGAGTGGGAGCTCCGTCACGTGGTGTAACAACAAAGAATAGGCTAAAAATAACAATCACAGAAGGGGGACAGAAATAACAGCCAAAAAGCGTGGTTGCGTCAGATACTTCATATGTGCCCCAAGATGGGTCGGGGGACTACCTGAGAGCTTGTCAGGGTGTTGTTGGTTTTCAGGGTGAGAGGGGAAGGGTGAGCGTGGCTATGAATTGATAGATTGAACTTACATTTGATCTACGGTTTAGAGTTGGATGTATGATAAATCATGGAATATACACATTCGTACACACTCATACACACACACACACACACACACACGCACACACACACACACACACACACACACACACACACACACACACACACACACACACACACACACACACACACACACACACACACACACACACACACACACACACACACACACAGAGAGAGAGAGAGAGAGAGGGGGGCGTTCAAAAATCCGTAGATTTATACAAAGCGCCTCAAATGGGCGGAACTTTGTGAATGTGAGAGAAAATACGAGAAGAGGGAAAGAGGAGGGGAGGGGGGGCGTGGTTGGGGGTTGAGGGGCTTGTTTGATGGAGAGAGGAGAGATTGAGGTTAGGGAGTTCTATGCTACAAAGGATTACAAAGGCGAAGCATGCCGACAGGAGACCTTTTGATCCATATCTAGGTCGGATGCGAAAAAAAATCATATTAATAATAAAACAATAAATAAAAACTATGATAATGTAAATAACAAACAAAATACATAAATAAATGCATAGGTATAGTTAGATAATAAACAAATAGGTAAATAGTAAATAATAATTAATTGATATTTAACTAATAATAAATAAAAAACACAGACAAATGATAAAACAAAAACAAATAATATAAGATAAATTATAATCATTACAGCATCTTACTTAGGTATTTATCTAAATGATTCTTAAAGCTTCGAACTGAACTACATTGCACTACCTGTGTAGGAAGTTTATTCCATTCATTAACTACACGGTTGGCAAAGTTGTTTCTACCTACTTCCAAATTGAATCTATTTCCGGAGAGTTTAAGACCATTGTTTCTTGTCTGATTCTCATTCAATGTAAAAATTTGGTCACTTTTGATGTTGTCAATTCCCTTTAGAATCTTAAAGACCTGTATCAAGTCACCTCTGAGTCTACGCTTTTTTAGGGAAAACAGATTAATATGTTTTAGTCGATTTTCATATGATTTATTTTTTATATTTGGAATCAGTTTTGTGGCTCGCCGTTGTACTCTTTCCAATCTGTCAATGTCTTTAATGAGATTCGGTGACCATACGGAAACAACATATTCCAAATGTGGACGAACTAACGATTTATATAGCTTGTGAATGAGTGATGGACTTTTGAAATCAAAAGATCGCGCAATCAGTCCCAGAATCTTATTTGCTTTCTCAGAGGCTGAAATACACTGCTTGGATGATTTGAGGTCGTTACTGATAATTACGCCGAGATCTTTTTCACTATCCACTTTTGTTAACGAATTTCCAAATAACTTGTAATCGTACTTACTGTTATTTTTACCTATGTGCATTACCTTGCATTTACTTGTGTTAAATTTCATTAGCCACTTTTCAGACCATTGCTGTAATTGATCTAAATCTTCTTGAATATCTAATTGGTTTGAGTGATCATTTGCCACTCCGCACAGTTTTGTATCATCAGCAAATTTGGAAACAGTAGATTTTAGTCCATGGTCTATATCATTTATATATACTATGAATAGAAGTGGCCCAAGAACGGAACCCTGAGGAACTCCACTTGCAACACTTTTCCATCCAGAAGTTTTTCCATTTAAAACAACTCTCTGTTTTCGACCATTCAACCAATTACTAGTCCAACCTAATAGGCTACCACTTATTCCATGCAAAGCTAATTTAGTAAGTAGTCTTTCGTGTGGGACGGTATCAAAAGCTTTTGCAAAGTCTAGATATATTAAATCTATATTGTTTCTTTTGTCATAATTCGAGATAACTGTGTTGTAGAATTCATTGGTGTTGTGTATTCATTGGTAATTTCTTTTTTTCGCCAAATTAATTTTCGCCAAATATAATTTCGCCAACTATAGTTTCGTCAAATCATCGTTTGCCAAATTTTATTTCGCCAAGCTCCTTTCGTAGAGGTGCTTCTCCAAATTCATCATATTAGGTATTTCGCCAAATCCTATAGGTTAGGTTAGGTGACAATAAATTAGATAAAAACACGTTAGATTTACTATCGGTTAGAGCTCTTGGCGAAATGGAAATATTGCGAAATAATTTGGCGAAGTACACTTTTGGTGAGATATAATTTGGCGAATGAGAGTTATTCGTGTGCGGCCTGAGTGGCAAGGCGTGTTAAGGGGCCACTTAGGGTTTTGGGGTAGGGGGTGGGCGCCCGTATGCTTAAACAAGAATCTTGGGGGCATGAGGTGGGGAGACGAAAGCACGCACGTCGTATGACATTATGACCCCAATGCTCAAAGTAAATACGGCTTAGAATCCTGACTTGTTGGGTAGATAAGTTTTCTCAAAGGAAGTATTTTTATTGATTAATTTATTCATTTATATATATATATATATATATTATATATATATATATATATATATATATATATATATATATATATATATGTATATATATATATATATATTTATTATATATGTGTGTGTGTGTATATAAATATTATATATATACACACATACAATATTATATATATATATATATATATATATATATATATACATATATGTATTTATTTATTTATTTATATCTCTATTTCTTTATAAATGATTTGTTTGTGTATGTCTTTACTTATTTATTCATGTATTTTTTTATTCATTTATTTATTCATTTATTTATTTGTTTGTTTGTTTCAGGTAAGCACAGTAGCATCGTTACACTGCATCCATCACCCCCTCGGTCCCCAACGCCATCATCATCTCCACGTCCGTACAGGTACATTCTCCGAGTTGTATGTTTATGACAACAATGGGCATATTCAGTGCGGGAATAACACAGAGGTGCGCTCTAGTCAACTGGTGACGTCATCGGAAGCGTCTTGTTCCCGCGTTCGCTTAGTTGTGGGTTCGAAACCCGCTCTCCCCTCCGATTCCCAGTAGTGATTGTGTGTTACCTACCCCCAGTAGTCCCCATAGCGCATCATAGGGCAAAGGTGACGGCTTCGGCCGCAGGTACTACTCAGCGCCTCCTGGCTTAGTATCGGGTCGTGAAGAACCTACCCATTTTGTAATCATTCCTAAAACACCTCACAACCGCCCTCCAGAAGCCCTCCTCCCTAGTTATATTGTGTTTATG
>NC_134800.1:1391063-1398563 GCF_046742065.1 Oratosquilla oratoria | reverse complement strand
TTTTTTTCCATGTCCTCTTGTATTTCTGTCATCCCATTTTATCAGATTCTCTCTATCAGTAATTTCTATGCCTTTCATGATTCTGTAAATAGCTATCAAATCTCCTCTCTCTCTTCTTTGCTCTAGTGTCTGTAGTTTAAGTTTTTGTAGTCTCTCTTCATATGATAGTTTTGAGAGTGTTGGTGCCAGTTTTGTAATTGCTCTTTGTATTCTTTCAAGTTTTTTTATACATTTTTTTGTACTTGGTGACCATATCGTTGCTGCATATTCCAATCTTGGTCTTATCAGGGTGATTAGGATTTTCCTCACCATTTCTTCATCCAGGTATGTAAATGCTACTTTGATTGTTCTTATTAAATTATAAGTTTCTCCAAAAATCTTATTTATATGTTTCTCAGGTGACATATTATTCATAACAATGACTCCCAGGTCCTTCTCATTTTCTACTTTTTTTATTCCTTCTTCTCCCAAATTATATGATCCTGTTATTCTGTTTTTGCTTTTTCCAAATTCCATTATACTACACTTTTTTGTATTGAACTCCATCTCCCACTTCCTACTCCATTCTTGTACTTTATTTAGATCTCTCTGTAGTGATTCACAATCTTCTTCAGTTTTCACTCTTTTCAGTAATTTTGCATCATCTGCAAAGAAGCTCATATAGCTTTCAATTCCTTCATCCATATCATTAATATATATAGCAAACATTATTGGGGCCAGAACTGTTCCCTGCGGGACACCGCTTATTACTTCATTCCATTTTGAGTGCTGATCTCTTATCACTACTCGCATTTTTCTTTCTTGCAAAAAGTCTTCCATCCAATTTAGCAATTTACCTTGTATTCCTCCTTCATATTCTAATTTCTTAAGCAACTTCTTATGTGGTACTTTGTCAAAAGCTTTTTTTAGGTCTAGAAATGCACAATCAGCCCATCCATCTCTTTCTTGTATTATATCTATTAGCCTTGAATAGAAACATATTAAATTGGTGACGCATGATCGTCCTTGTCTGAATCCAAATTGCCTTGGATTTAGTACGTTGTTTTTTTTCCAAGTATTTTACCCATCTACTTTTGATAATTCTTTCACATATTTTTGCTATTGTACTTGTTAGAGAGACTGGTCTATAGTTGGTAGGTTCTTCTTTATTTCCTCCTTTATATATAGGTACTATATTTGCTTTTTTCCAATCTTCTGGAACTTTTCCTTCTTTTAAGGAACTGCTTATTATGCTATGTATTTTGTCTGCCAGTTCATTCCTGCATTCTTTCAGAATCCAGTTTGCTATTTCATCTGGCCCATGCGATTTTCTGACATCAAAATTACCCAAGTGTGTCAATATTTCATTCTTTGTTACTTCTATTTCTTCCATAGGGGGGACTTTTTCCTTCCACTCAATCTCTTCAGGTTGTATATTTTCCCTTGTAAACACTGATTTAAAATGTTTGTTCATAATTTCTGCCATTTCCATTTCCTCAGTGTATTCAACTCCTCCTTGTCTTAATTTCTCTAAGTCTTGTTTGTTTTTCAGTTTATTGTTTACAAATCTGTAGAATAGTTTTGGTTGATCTTTACACTTTTCTATAACATCTTTTTCATATTTTCTTTTTTCCTCTCTGCACTTTTGTACACATTCATTTCTATAACCAGTATATATTTTCCATTTTTCAGGTCTTCTGTCTTTTTTCCATCTGTTCCAGGCTTTGTCTCTTTTGTCCTTTAACTCCCTACAACTTTTGTTGTACCAGCATTTTACATATTCTTTTTCTTGTTTTTGTCTTGGGACATACTTTTCCACTCCTTTTTTGTAAATTTTTGTCAAAATATTCCATTTCTCTTCCACTGTTGTTTCTTCTTTGTATATTTCTTCCCAGTTTTCTTGTTGGAAGAATTCTCTTATTTTATCAAAGTTTGTTTTTTCATACATCATTCTTCCTTTTCTATATTGTTCATTTCTTTTCATATATTTTTCTTCATTAAGTTCCAGTTCAATCAATATGTGGTCACTTTTACCTATTGGTGTTTTATATTCAATCTTGTCCACTATTCTAGGTTCAGATGTAATTATTAAGTCTAGCCTCGATGGTTCTTCTTCATTTCTATACCTAGTGTTCTCTTGTATCCATTGTGTCATTGAATGGTCAGTAATCATCTCAAGTAGAGCATTTCCCCATGAGTCATCACCACTCTTTACTGTCATTTCTTCCCAGCAGATTTCTTTGCAATTAAAGTCGCCCATCATAACTATTCTTCCTCCGTCTTCCATTATTTTAGTTAATGCTATCTTTGTGTCCTTTAACATACTTTTATGTTCACTCTCCTCCCATGAGGCTGTTTTCGGAGGCACATAATTGATCACAAATTTTCTGCTCTTCTTATCTCGGTCTTCCACTTCTATCATAATCATCTCTACTGTATTCTTTCCATATATGACACCTTTCACGTTTATATCCTTCTTAGTCAGGAACATAACTCCACCCCCTTGTTTTTTCTCTCTGTTTCTAATCCAATAATTGTATGTATCATGTCCTACACTGTTGGGTGGTAGTGGGCCTTTTAATTTTGTTTCTACAATTCCCATTATGTCCGGTTCTTTTTCTTTCAAATAATCATTCAGTTCATTCAATCCTGTTATCAATCCATCTATATTTGTGTAAGACACTCTTAGTTTTCTGCCACTTCCATTGTATTCTCTGTTTCCCTTATGTTTTTCTTTAGTATGTCGAACTGCTTTATTTTCATGTTCACTACTCTCCAATAGAATCTCTCTTTCTCTGACTCCGTTCTTTCCTCGTTTTTTGCCTTAGCTTCAATTCTTTTCTGCTTTTCTGCCTCTCTTTCCTCCTTATTCATTTCTCTTTTTATCCATACCTTTTTATATTGATCATTTGTTGCTAGTTTCCCTGTCTTGGATAGAATTTTCTCTGCTGTTGTTTGTGACCTGAATTTAATCTTAATTGGTCTGGTCTTATCTGTACTATATTTTCCGAGTCTGAATTTTTCCTCAATTTCCTTTATAATTTCTGGTTCATCTTCCTGGACTAATTTTAGTAAACTGCTTACTCTTTCATTTTCCTCCTTGATTCTTGCAGTTCTATCTGGGTTATGTTTCTCTTCCATTCCTAATATAATTATACATTTCTTTTTGTCAGCTAATTCTCTTACTATATTCTCCTTCTGTCTCATCACTTTAATAACTGAGTCTTCATTATGTTCTTTCAATTGCTGTTTGACTATGTCAGTGAATGAAACCTTATTCCCTTCTTGAGTTATTCTCCAATTTTTAGCTTCTGTAGCTAGTTTCTCTCTGTTTTCATTACTATTCTTCTTCAATTTCTCATTCTCCTCCTTTACATTTCCTAACTGTCTTTTTAGGTCCTCTATTTCTTCAGTTAAGTTTCTGTTAGCCTTCTCTAGTTGTTCCAACCTTTCAATTCTTTTAAAAATGGAGTCTACGTTACCTAACTTACGCTCCAAGTCCTCGAT
Organism: Oratosquilla oratoria; assembly: GCF_046742065.1. NCBI lineage: Eukaryota > Metazoa > Arthropoda > Malacostraca > Stomatopoda > Squillidae > Oratosquilla > Oratosquilla oratoria. The sequence continues at coordinate 1,395,077 of NC_134800.1, read as the reverse complement.
CACCTTATCAACTCTCTCCTCTAGTCTTATCAGTCGGGGGGGGGGGGTTGTGTCCCCCCCACCCTCTTTAAATCCCTGGAACATATTCTCGTCACTTTCTTCTGTATTGCTCCTCTCTATACTTCTAATCTTTACATTTTTATTAGACATTTGATCCTCACTCAGTCGTTTGTTTACCTTCCGCTTGTCTGGCTGGTCAAAGTCTACTCCCTCCTCATTTCCTTCCATTTCCCTCAGTAATCCCTCCCCTTTTCCTCTTCCCCTACGTTCCCACTACTCCACGAGCAATTTCCCCCCCACCCTGCAAAAACACTAGGCACTTCTCTTTGCGTTGGGATCCACAGACTTAACTTTTCTTCAGAACGTCTTCTAAGCCGTCCATTCGTTGAAGTGTGTATGTGTGTGTGTGTGTGTGTGTGTGTGTATTCGAGAAAGGAGTTGATTTCACTTCTCGCAGACACGTACAGAGAGGTAATAAAAAAATTATGCTCAAGAATTCAGAGCAGGAACGTGGGGAGACTCGAGTCGTGGTGCAAACTGAGGTTAGATTGGAACAATCTTGAAATTAGCATACTGACAAGTGGCTGCCTCTGGGGACATGTGATCTTTAGAAGCATTTCAATTAGTTAATCGTTTTACTGAAGAGGATCCTACAATTTTTTCTTCAAAAAATGCATTGAGATCTAAAGGTACTGGCAACATTTTCCCAGTCATCTCTGTGACTCAAATTATTGGACCTACTTAACAGACCACTTTTCTGTCATCATTTCTAAGGACAATGATCGTAATTAAAAAAATAATCTCCTAATTTCAACATTTCTAAAGGACAGTGGTCCCCAGGTGTTGTTACTTGTTTAGCCAATAGAATTATTTCTACGGCTGTTCTCCATGACCTCAGTCAACCACCAGACGCACAATCTGACCGCGATCACGCGACTCGTCTCCCCAAGTTCCTGCTCAGAATTCTTAATGTCATGTATGAATTCACCTTGCTGCCTCTCTGTACTTATTTGCGATCCAAGCCTCGGTAAGTATCCATCAAAAGTGCCCACTGGCAATGGCTTCCTTCCATGCACAACTATCTTTTCATTTTCCGACAGACTTCTCTTCCTCGTCCACAACAACCTATTCCGCGAAAGTGGGTGGTCTGTCCCAAGTCGTCCGTAGTCCATTTGCTGAATAGGATCACAGAGTGGGATCGTAATACACAGAAGATATAATTATTTTTTTCGATAGTGGGTTTCTAGTTTAACATATATAACACTTACCAAAGTTCCCTTTTCCCCGTATAAGGGGGTGGCCGAGACAAAGCATCCACCCACCCGACATCAGCTCCTCATCCATCAAGACCCATTCATCGATCCCTCCCAACTTAACACCTCTTGGATGAAGGGTCATCCCTGAACCCCGCCACACGGCTCGGGTCAAAGGCAGTGCAGTGAGGAACAAACAGACAGACAAATAAATAAATAGATAAATAACATGAATAAATACAAATAGATAAGAAAGTGAATAAGTAAATAGATGAACAGATAAATGAATGCGAATATATTAATCAAATATAGATGAATAAATGAATATAGATGAAAATATAAGTAAAAGAATGGAAAAGTAAATAGACAAATAAGAAGCACGGAAATCGAAAGAGCGTGGAAGGTTGCTTGAGCCAGTAGCAGCAACAGCAAACAGAGTAATAGGTTTGTACTGGTTTTCGCTGGTCACCTGGGTGATCTTCTGGCGACGGCCCAAAGACCTCAACAACTCGTTTGATACAAACACGAGCACACGCACACACACACACACACACACACACACACACACACACACACACACACACACACACACACACACACACACACACACACACACACACACACACACACACACACACACACACACACAGACACGCTTTACTCTTTAAAAGAAAAAAAGAAAACAGTGTTTAAAGACACGGATTTCAAACAGATATAGGTGATCAGTGTGATTTGTTGTTGGAAGGGCTGTGAGCTCAGATTTTCGTATCACATCAAAAGGTAGAATATAATTTGTGATAAGTTGGGGAGATGGGTGGCCGGGAGACTGATGTTAGTCCTGCCAAGTGGGTATTGGCAGGTAAGAGCAAGTAGACAATATACTTACATAATGATAGCGTACAGGAAAGGAGCGATGCTCGTGGGGTTTCGTCACTTATTTTCCAATTATCATACCTACCTTCAAATTCTCTCTGTCTCTCTCTCTCTCTCTCACACGCACGCACGCACGCACACACACACACACACACACACACACACACACACACACACACACACACACACACACACACACACACACACACACACACACACACAGACACACACACACAGAGGATCTGATAAAATGGGATAGTAGAGATACAAGAGGCAACGGAAAGAAAAGCAAGAAAGACAGTTATAGAAGAGACCTGAAAAAAACTACAGCTTTCCTCGCAGGGTAATAGACGTTTGGAACAAGTTAGATGAGAATGTGGTGTGTGCAAAAATGATACACGAATTTAAAAACAGTCTAGATAAAACGAGATATGAAGACGGGACACCGCGAGCATAGCTCCCCTTTCCGTAAAATACAACTAGGTAAATACAATTAGGTAAATACATAGTACATCACAGAAGCAGAAGAAAAGGACTTAGGAATATTAATTGGGGAAGATCTGTCATTGGAGAATCATAATAATTTTATAAAATGCTATTGCATATAAGAGTGTCAATTCATCATATTTATGAGAGCGTGATGGAAATGAAAACCTGATTTACGATTGACCAGCTACCAGCTCGAAGTTGATAAGTTTTTAAGCATGAGACTCTCCAAAGACAGTTTACATTTAGCCACAGTGATGGGAGACTTTGAATGTGGGGAGGTGAATTGGGGAGAGTGTGAAGGTGGCAGAGGATAGATAGACTCATGCACGTAAATATAGCAATGAACAATGCAGTGACACAGTGGGTTAAGGGAAGAAAAAAGACAAGAGTAAGAGGAGACAACAGACCAACCAGATTAGATTCATTGCCAACTGAAAACAAAACAAGTGTGAAAGATATTTTGATTATATGTGGTTCATGGAGAGGTCCGATCTTCTTGAATTCGCTATAGAACAGCGTTTCATAACCTGGGATGTTGATATGAATTTTAGGGGGTGCTGGGAAGTGCTGAATACATGAAGGTACTTCACTTCACTTTACCTTTCTAGAAATTAGATGTTCACTAGAGTCTGTGGAGTGCTAGGCTTCCTAGACCTGACTGCAACAGGGGAAGAGCCCTTTGAGACGGAAAAGGTCAAGACACAATGCTATAGAAGGATAGAAAGTGCTGAAGTGAGAAATGAATCCTATAGAGACAGAAAATATAACTAGAGAAAGGTAGCGTTCATAGAAATAAATTTGACGAAAAGAAAAAAAAAAATGGAAGAAAGCGGAGTCCCACAGGGATCGGTCTTGATAACGTTATTGATATTTAGAAGTCTATCAATCAGTTCGCTGACGATGCCAAAATCGCGAGGAAAGTGAGAGAAGAAAACGATTGCATGTCGTTGGCAGTTGCTGACAAATGTGTCCAAAGAAGGCCAAATGTGAGGACGGAGCATTATCAACACAACGTTTCGCTTGTTAGGAGGACTTGTAAGAAGCAAAACGTGGTACTGCTAAAAGGACCGTCCTCACTTGTCGTTTATCTTAAATAAGATGATCGTAACAGGTTGGAGGATGATCAAGAAAGAAGCAAAAATTGAAAATGGATTTGAATGCGAAGAATGCAAAGTACTGGGGAAGTGGAGCAAGGCCGCTGTGCTACTAATTGGGAACCGAAGCGAAGGAGGAACTTGACCTTTGGTGATGGCATTGGCGATGGGCAAAGTGTCAGCGGAAGAACATACCAAGTGGTAATAAATCATTGACAAACATATGAGTACCATTTCTAATTGCACGATGACCTGATAGACTCTAGACTGTATGTAGGAATGGTGTCCCTATAATACATACATAC
>NC_134800.1:1376063-1378563 GCF_046742065.1 Oratosquilla oratoria | reverse complement strand
TGTTTAGTGTTTAGTAGATAAACATATATTGGGCTACATTTTCATATTCCCGTGGTATAACTTTTGTTAAATGAAATTGTCATATTGGTTGAGGAGCTTCTTGTGGACACGATTCTCCGTGGAAATGAATAGTTTTTTTTTTCACAGCAGATACAGTCTTGGGAGATGCAGAGTCTGGAACTGTTCCACATTTCTTTGACCTTCTGGGGTTCCCTTCTGTCCTTCAAAGCTCACGAAGTCTGGAACTGTTCCACATTTCTTTGACCTTCTGGGGTTCCCTTCTGTCCTTCAAAGCTCACGAAGTCTGGAACTGTTCCACATTTCTTTGACCTTCTTGGGTTCCCTTCTGTCCCTCAAAGCTCACGAAGCACACTGTGAATGTACCTCTCATTCAGTTTGTTCTTCCAGAACCCAAAAAATACGCATTTTCATTATACCTGAATTCATCCTTGGTTACGGATCTTTCATTTGGTAATTTCGAAAACTCGGAAAGTGTAGGGACTAGCCTAGTCATCCTATACTAGTCTCGTTAACCCATTCAACCCATTCATGCCAGCCGCTTGTTGTGTAGATACGAAAAACCACCGGATATGGTAATGTATTTTATAAAACACCTATACATAGGTATAGTTTTTTCCTCTGTAGTCATGAGAGACACTGAAATGCTTTCATATTCTTCATGCTAGCCCTTGCTATAAACAATTAGATACTAGATTTTTAGATTTCAAAGTATGTCCTTTTTTTCATCATGTCATCTGAGGTTAAAGGGTTTTAATCACTGTCCATCTGCCGCAGGAAGGGGACAAAGTAGCCACATCATAGGGGGTAAAACTGGTCATTGGCTTTGTTACATAACCTATTTATGTTTGTCAACAAAATCAAGGGTGAGGAATGATACAAAACACATAATAGTAGTTGGTGGTTTTGTTTCCCTGTCTATCTGTCATCATTAGGTATGTGACAAAAATAATGGGCAGTTTTACCCCCCATGTGCCTACTTTTGACCCTTCTTAAGGTACCTAGATACTACTACAACTACTACTGCTACTACTACTACTACTACTACTACTACTACTACTACTACTACTACTACTACTACTACTACTACTACTACTACTACTACTACTACTACTTCTACTACTACTACTATGACTATAGAGCTAAGGTGATGAAATCTTTAATACGAATGCAAACATTATCTTTTATCTTTGAACTCTTCCTCGTCCATCTTCAGATTGCTGTTTGCAAGGTCAATGAGCATTTTTGGTATTTGTCCATCGACTTATTTGAATAGTCATTCAATTTACTCTTCCATAAAAAGAGAACTGGGCAAAGCACTCAAGAGCAAAGCACATAATTCTGTACATTCTCACACACTTCTGTCGACATCTGGACTCGTCATCTGTTCGCTATTGAAACGTTTTGTTGACGCGGGCGGTGAAGTTGAACGTGGTTAACTTTATCGCAGCGTCAAACAGACGCAGCGAATTCATGATTTTAGTCGCTAGCGAATAAAAGACGCTGCGTCTCTTGACGCTTTCACCTGCGAATTCGTAAACGAATTAAGAAGATTCCCCAAAGCGAATAAAAACAGCGCCGTCTAAGCGACGCCGTAGATGAAAACAAAATGGCCCGCCAACTGACAAAAGCACTTTATGATCAGTCAAACGACTTGCCAAATACTCCGTTTGTACAATAAAAAAATTATCTAACATTTTTTTTTTGTACACGAGCCACGAGAGGCTGAAGGGATTTGAAATTACGTGATGTTTGGTTGCACTAAGTTGGAATCAAATCAAGATTTTTTTTGTGACCAGCTGTTGAGCTTCCTATGACCTTAGGCTTGCCTATTTATCCCCTCCTTCCCCCCTAATAATAAAACAAGAACCCCCTCTCACTCTCTCATGACACACAGGCCCCCCCCACACACTTTATGAAGTCTCTCCCTTTCATTTTAACCTCCATTACCCCAATGCAGCCCCTCACTGTCTTCTTGCAATGTGTCTGTTGTTTTTTCTTCAAGTCGTTCTTATCTATGGTCGATGTGTCATCCTGTCTCCTTGTAGCTGCTTGCACTGTGACTGTGTACGTTTATAAATGTGTTTGAAATGACTGGGAGCCACTAAAGGCATTTGGAAGCCAAAATAACGTCGAGAAACTTCATATACGTAGGTTTCTGCTATCCGTCCTTCGGCTATGTGTGTGGGATAGTGAGAACAGGTGGCTGATGACGTCATGTCGCGTTTTGCCAAATCTGTTTATATTTCGTCACATGCGCTTCGCTCTAACTTTGCGTTCTGATTTTTTCTTGTCTCGCATGTTCTTCTCATTTACTTCTCATCCTCATTTCTTTTTTCTGTCTTACATGTCTCATCTCTTCGTATTTATCCTATATTCATTTCTGCTCATGATACTCCTCCTCCTCCTCCTCCTCCTCCTCCTCCGCCTTCTTCTTATTTGCTTTCACCCATGTACGAGTGTGCCAGACAATTTGTTTGTA
>NC_134800.1:1366063-1371063 GCF_046742065.1 Oratosquilla oratoria | reverse complement strand
TTAGCATTTGATTTTTGGCCAATCTAGCATAATTTCAGCTGCTGTCTGGTATAATTTCGCTCGAGAAATCTGGGTGCCCTCTTCACAGAATTAGTGAGACTGCGAGAGGCCCTAAGGCCCACACTAGGCAGTTCCATGTCCATGACCTCCCTTGAAGGGAGCCATGATTTCTTTGACTTGTACCGACTTTACCATTTCCAAGACTTGATGCTCATTATTTTTTTCTTTGAGACTGTTGATAGCTTCGTGGGACCAATGAAGCTGACGCGACAACATTCTGGCCTCGTGAGCACAAATCATTGTTGCTTGCCCAACCACCAAGACCTGACTGCTATATTTCCATCAAATTAGAATTCACATTTGGGAGATGTCTTGTATGGTCGTCTATTTTTTTTTTATTCATTAAAAGTTCTTAGATAAAGAACTGGAATACTTTTTAGATGCATACATCCTGAATGGACGATATTTTTTAGATACTTTCCACTCGTCTACCGCTATTGCTAACTCAAACAGCTGGCCAATCCAACCGTATCGTTGGATCCAGCCATATCAGAAGCTAATCCAACCGTATCATTGGATCCAGCCATTTCAGAAGGAAATCCAACCGTATCGTTGGATCCAGCCATTTCAGAAGCAAATCCAACCGTATCGTTGGATCCAGCCATTTCAGAAGCTAGTGCGATTGTGGTAGAATTCTTTTCGTGAAGATCAGGAAAGAAGAAAACGGGCCCCGTTTGCTATGATGCCTCTTCTCATTGGGATGAGGTGGCGATACAGGAGGTCCTCAGAGATTTGGTGGAAAATATGATCAGGAATGGCACTCGTTGTCGCTCTCTCTCTCTCTCTCTCTCTCTCTCTCTTTCTCTCTCTCTCTCTCTCTCTCTCTCTCTCTCTCTCTCTCTCTCTCTCTCTCTCTCTCTCTCTCTCTCTCTCTCTATATATATATATATATATATATATATATATATATTTATATATCTTTCTCGCTTTCGCTTTCGCTCTTTCCCTCTCTCTTCCTTTCTCATTTTCTCCCCCTTTCTCTCTCTCTCTCTCTCTCTCTCTCTTTATCTATCTATCTCTCTCTTTCTCCGTCTTCTCTTATTTGCTTATCGTCGGAATTAGATACTAAAAACTCTCATCAACGCTAGTTAAGGATTTGTTGTTACATAAGTTTCCGTCTTATGATTAGAAAATTACTTGGGACTGTTAACAAGAGAAGGAAGAGGAGGAGGAAGAGGAGGACGAGGAGGAAGGGAGCAGTCGCCGGTTGTCAACTTGCCTTATGTGAGAGAGAGATCTCGGTCCCCTGACCGAATGCCAGTCCCCGGGGTTGCAGCTCCAGTTGGAGGCAAGGGTATTGCTGAGTTTGGAAGACGAGGGAGGCAGCCCTCTCCAACGCCCTTACTTTGCGGGTGACACGTCAGCAGAGAGCTGTGCGTCGTGTCGTGGCCTGTATTGTGTCACAGTGTGTCGCAAGCTGAACTTCGCAGAACTCCACAATCTGACACGGTGTGTCATAAGGGTCATGTGTGATTAGATAAGGGGGAAGGGGGTGGTTGGGGTGGGAGAGGGGAAGGGGTTGGTTGAATTTTGAGAGGGGGAGGGAGTGGTTGGGGTGGGAGAGGGGGAGGGAGTGGTTGGGGTGGGAGAGGGGGAGGGGTTGGTTGAATTTTGAGATGGGGAGGGGGTGGTTGGGGTGGGAGAGGGGGAGGGGTTGGTTGAATTTTGAGATGGGGAGGGGGTGGTTGGGGTGGGAGAGGGGGAGGATTTGGCTGGGGGTGGGAGAGGGGGAGGGGGTGGTTGGGGTGGGAGAGGGTGAGAGTGAGGGGATGGTTGATGTGGGAGAGGGGGAGGGGGTGGTTGGGGTGGGAGAGGGGGAGGGGTGGTTGGGGTGGGAGAGGGGGAGGTGTTTGGGAGAGGGAGGAGGTGGGTGTGGAAAGGGGGCAAGGGGTGTGGTTAGGGAGGGAGAGGGGATGATTAGGGAGGAGTAAGGGGAAAGAGGAGGGGGTGGTTGGGGAGCGGGAGGAGGAGGAGGGGAAGGAGGAGGAGGAGGAGGAGTGGAGGGAGTGGTTGAGGGGGGAGGGGGGGTCAGGAGTTAACCACTGAATAAAGTCGTTATGCAAATTGTACATTGAGGCTGGCAGCCGATTGTTATTTTTTTTTATTATCATTATTTTTTTTTCTTTTTTCTTTTTCTTTTCTCACACTCGATCATCGCTATAATAGAGTAACATGTCTTCTTTGGTCGCCTTCCATTAGTCTGACCTTGCCGTCAGGGGGTGTCCGTCCTCCAGACGCCCTTTTCTTTATTTCTTTAGTCTGTGTGTGTGTGTGTGTGTGTGTGTGTGTGTGTGTGTGTGTGTGTGTGTGTGTGCGCGTGTGTGTGTATGTGCGTGTGTTAATGTGTGTAAAGAAGTGTTGAACCACATCATCTTAAAGTGGATGGAAAGACAGTCTCCCCTCCCTCTCCCCCTCCCCTCTTCTTTCTCCACTTCAACATCCCCATCCATTTCTGTCGCCAATGCTTCAAACCTATTTCTAACTTGCAGTTGGAATTCTGATTTTATGTCCCCATTCTTCGGTCTTTTCTAGTCCCTCCTCGCCAGAACAATACGTTTTTTATTTTTTAGTTCTATTTCTTTTTCGCCTCCATTTTACTTGGGCCACAAGTGGTACGTGGCCGAGATCTGCCCCAGGGAATGCCGTACATTGTGTCACACCATTTTTAAGCCTTCTATTTATTATTATGAAGTCTCCTTGGCTCTTGTGTCTTCCGCCAAGGCTCCTCCACGTCCACAAGTGTCGGGGATGGTGTTGAAACTTTGATCAAATCGTGTGTGATGCACCATTCCACCAAACTATTCCCCCTTTCGGAAATAAACTCCACCCTCCGCAAGGACTCTAACCTTAGCCGTAGCGACCGCTTATTCTGAAGCAAAGGCGATAGGATCGAGCCACCCAGGCCGTACAAAAGGAACCACCCGATTCTCGACCTGGAGGTTCCCCGACGGCACTAGGGCAGTTCGGCCTCTATTCTTTATTATGGCGAGCCATCTGACAAGTTGTGTGTCATTTTGACAAATGGAAATAGACTCTACCGCAAGGACTCGAACCTTTGCCTTAGCGACTGCTTATTCCCCCTTTGGTTCCCTCCGCCCAGTCCGAGCGGTCCAACAATAGCTCCCTGTCCTGCAGCTCCTTCGCATTGAAGTCTCCCATTACTAGTGTCACTTCGTAGGGTTTGATCTGCCTCATACTTGGTCTATTTCCTCATAAAATTTCACTATCTCTTCGTCACTATTCTCTGTAGTCGGTCCATATACTTGGATGATACTTAAATTCAATGAATTGCCAGCTATTTTTACTAATAAAATCCTATCACTTACAACATAACAACGTAACAACTCTTAGATGTTTCTTTTGTCATCATCACACCCACTCCTCTCATGATAATCTTCAGTGTACACAAACTTTACTTCTTTATCCTCACATTCACTCACCCCTGTCCGTCTCACTTCACGGACTCCCGTAGCATCTACCATCAGTCGTTTCATTTCTTTCTCCAGGTTATCATATTTTCCCACCCGGTGCGGGGTATTCACAATGTGACTGTTCTCAAAGGTCTTCTCGTGTGGACGGTCGTTTGCTAAAGGTCAGGTGTCACCTGGGGTACATGACACTCTTGACCTGGGCTGGCAGTAAGTACTCGTGTATCAACTCCCGTAAACGCAGTTATTTATATCCTCTTGGTGAGCAGACTCCATCGAGTTGTTTTGCAACAAGACGGTGTCTGTCCCGACCGCGCTGTCGCTCGCTCTCGGCACTCAGTCATTATCTCCTTAGCCCGCAAAAACGACCTGGTCATTTCGCCCAGTTAAGGGCTCGCGAAAGCACGCGGGAAGAGACCGCGAGAGACCGCGAATTCTGCGGAAAACCGTTCAAGACCGCGAAAGACCGCGGGAACCTAAGACAACGAGAGCCTGCGGGAAACCGCGAAAGACAGCGGAAGACCGGGAAAGACTGCGGAAGACCGCGAAAGACCCTGTGTAAGACCGCGAGAGACAGTGTAATACCGCGAAACCCCCGCGAAAGACTGCGGAAGACCGCGAAAGCCGCGAAAGACCGCGAGAACTTGTTGTCAAGAGTCACTTTTCTGTACATTGGTGCGCTCTCTGTAGCTCTTTGACCCTTAAACTCTTTGTCAGACTTTGGCCAGACGAGTAATTGACTGAGATGGGCAGAGGGGATGAAGGGGGGGGGGAGAACCCGTCCTTGGGGGGGAGGGGAGGGGGGCTAAATCTCCCCCTCCATTTTGTCTTCTTCAGCAAGTCTCTATGCACATCAGGACAAAGAAACCCCTCCCACGCTTTGCTATAGCACACCTAGGTAAGAACATAAGAATGAAGGAGACTGCAAGAGACCATAGGGTCTACACTAGGCAGTTCCATGTCCATGACCACCTGTCATCCCCATCCATAAAGTTGTCTAACCCTTTCTTAAAACAACCGATAGTTTCAGCGCCCACTAATTACATGGATACGAAGTCTATTCCATTTGTTGACCATTCTATTTGTAAACCAGTTCTTCCTTATTTCCTTCTTAAATCTAAACTTGTCCAATTTAAGTCTATTGCTGCGAATTCAACCATGTTGTTTTAATATGATGACCTAGTTTACGTCACCCTTGTTAAAGCTTTTGATCCACTTGAACAACTCTATTAGATCACCCCGCACTCTGCGTCTTTCCAGGGTGTAGTTTAAGGTGCCTAAGCCTCTCCTCGTAAGGCAAATTTCTGAGTCCATGTATCTTTTTGGTCATTCTCCTCTGTAGTGATTCTTGTGAATTGATATCTATTTTATAGGACGGAGACCAAAACTGTACCGCATAGTCAAAGATGGGTCTAATGCCAGATAGAGTTTGGTAATTACCTCTGCACTTTTATTCGTAACGGTCCTAGCAATGAAACTTAATGCTCTTATAGCACTATTCCTGGCGCTAAT
>NC_134800.1:1351063-1353563 GCF_046742065.1 Oratosquilla oratoria | reverse complement strand
GGGACTGGCCGGCTGTAGAGCAGCTGGGCAAAGAACATTTTTCTCTGTCATTTGGAAACCATGGCTGATGGTAATATTAAGAGAGTAGATTTGGTATTGAAATAAATAAATTAAAGTGGGTAGGAAGAGGAAAGACTGGAGTCTTATTCCGAGTTTTATTCGTGACTAGTTTCGCTACAAGCTTTTTCAAAAAGAGCTTGTAGCGAAACTAGTCAAGAATAAAACTCGGAACAAGACTCCTGCCTATCCTCTTCCCACCCACATCAGCTTGTCAGAATGTCTCAACAAATAAATCAAAAGAAAATTTGTGATAACCAGAATGAAATATCTAATGGTGTCCAGTCTGTCCCAAGACACCACAGATGGTGTGTCAAGACGATACCATACGGTGCAACATCTTTAGCGCTGGAGGGGGGTGGGGGGAGAGGGGAATTCAGCTGAATTAAATCGTTTGGCGACAGCAAAACAAGAATCAATAAAAAACAATCGGAAGAATAGAATCGCCGGCCATTTCCCAGAAGAAATGGTATTTATTATTTTATTATTTAATTCAATCTTGAAAAGGAATGTGTATATGTGTTGATGTTTCTTTTCCTGTAGCGCAATTTTTTTTATCATTATCATTATTTTTATTTATTTATTTATGTTTGAAAGATATTAATGTGTATACCTACACTCGCGTATAAGAAATTCGAGATTGCTTGTGCGCCGTTAGCCTCACAGTCCATGAGCAAGAATAAATTTTCTGCAGAGCCTTGAGGATGTCTCGACCTCTTTGTAAACAAAGACATGGACCAGAAGCCTCTGGGTCCAAAAGCCACGACAGGCACGTCCCACAGTCTGAGGGACAATAGGTTCATCTCAATCCTGAGTCACAACAGACTCTTCACATCCGCGAGTGGCTCGCCGTGGGCTGTTAGACTTGTTGCCGCTGAAAAAAAATATATATTGTTTTCACACATGTTCACGTGATGAGTCGGAATTGTATGCCTATTCACGCACCTCCACAAATCTTACATCACCGTCGTTTCAAGTTACGGTAAAAAGGGGTAGTGTAGATTTAATGTATTTGGATTTTGAAGAAGTTTTTGATTGTGTGAAGAAGCGTTTGTTATATGCACATAGAGATTACTTGCTAAACACGTTTTACATGGAATAAGAGGTTTATGATTGTAAACTGCATGTAGTTCTTTGTTGTGAATCTTGTTGCTGGAATCATTTTACGAGCGGAGTACCACAGGGTTCCGTTTTAGCACCTTTTGTGTTCAAAACACATATCACTGATAGTAACTGAATTTGTATCTACTGTCTCCAAATTAGCTGATGGTGTGAAGCTGTGAGGAATAGCAAATAATCAGTGGAATGAAATAAATATCCATGTAGATTTAGACAAACTAGAACAATAATCTTAAAAGTGGAAAATGGAATTTAACCTAAGTGATTTAAAATGGCAAATGCCGACAAAATGATCAGAGTAGACATCGTGTTGGAATGGGACCTTTGTTAAATGTACAACAATTCGTTTGTTGAAGCTTCTTCAATCACATGAAACTTGTACTTGGAAAGCCTTCAAGAAGCGAAACGTTGTACCTCACATTGTGTCTAGTCTGACTAATCTAAGAAGGTGTCAAGTTATAGAAATAGGTTCAAAATGATACAAAACAGTCCTACAAATGATTTGATAAAAATAATAATGATAACTTGGAGAGTGAAAAAGGATCTTGGTATAATCATTGTTACCGACCTTAAAAAAGAGCATTGTATTCCTGCCTCCCCCCCCAAAAAAAAAACAAAAAAAAAACAAACAGGTTACTGGGATTAGTAACGTAGTATTTTGACTTAGAAAGCCCAGTTAACATGAGGCAGTTATATAGATAAGTGGTTCTACGATACCTAGGGTATGCTTCTGCTTAATCCCCAAATCTCGCTTAAGATATGATAAGTTGGAATGTGTAAAGCGGTGATTCGTGTAGCTTCAAATATGGGAGAAGAAGCCTACGACAACAGCTCAGAATATTTGCTTATTGTGAGTTTGTAAGCAAACAACATGAAAGAGCCTGCCAATTCTATGATTTCTTCTATTTTTATTTATTATTATTGTTATTATCATTATCATTATTATTATTATTTTATTATTATTATTATTATTATTATTATTATTATTATTATTATTATTATTATTATTATTATTATTATTATTATTATTATTATTATTATTATTATTATCATTATCATTATCATTATCATTATCATTATCATATTATTATTATTATTATTATTATTATTATTATTATTATTATTATTATTATTATTATTATTATTATTATTATTATTATTATTATTATTATTATTATTATTATTATTATTATTATTATTATTATTATTATTATTATTATTATCATTATTTTATCATTATCTTTTTTCATTTATCTTTTGAGCCGTGGTGACTAGAGGACAATACAAAGAGAGTGTACCACCCAGTAGGCATTTAGGTTAGGCA
>NC_134800.1:1328563-1343563 GCF_046742065.1 Oratosquilla oratoria | reverse complement strand
ACTTTTCTCCCCACGCACCCCCATTCCCTCTTTCCCTCACCTTCCCTCCATCCCCCACTCCTCCCTCCCACTACCTCCTTCCCCCCTCCCTCCCACTCCTTTCCTCCCTCCTTCCCTCCCACTTCTCTCCCTTAATCCCTCCCTCTCCCTACCTCCCAATCCCTCCCTCCTTCCCTCCCATTCTCTCCCTCCCTCCCAAACCTCACTCCCAACTCCCTCCCACTCCACACTCCCACCTCCCCAACTAAGGGGAGATTACCTCGAAGGGCGCTCGTGTGTGTGCGTTTGCGAGCGTGTGGCTTTCCTCCTTGAAAAGAGTCCTCCGAGCGCGCGCGGCCGGGCGTATTCGACCCTGCGGAGAACCCGATCTCACTCACGGCGGCTGCCATGGACTTCGACAACCTGTTCACGGCCCTGGGCTCCTTCGGGCTTTACCAGCGCTTCATCTTTGGGCTCACGTGCTTGGCCTCCTTTATGCCCGCCATGCCCGTCGTCTCCATGACCTTCATCGGGCTCGTCATGAAGTACAGGTAAGCGTAAGGAGCTGTTCACACTAGCGGTTTGAACCGCACGGATACCGAGCAGAAACCGCGGGGGTACCACGTAGTCAAGGAAAAACTCCGCGGTTGTATGTGAGAACACCTTCATTGACTTAGATTGGAATTGAACCGCCGAGGTTCCAACCGCGGGGCGTTGGAACAGCTAGTGTTAATAGGGCCTAAGTGGGGATGGAGGGGGGTTAAGTTCCCCCCACTTTCTCCCCACCACGATTCCAACCCCCCACCCTGCTTCGTTCCTCTCCCAGGGTGGGGTGAATGTTTGGGGACAAGAAAGGAATTCTTCCAGGTAAGCAAGGGGGGAGGGGGCTTAAATTCCCCCCTAATCCCCCTTCCCCTTCCCCCCCACCCTGCTTCCTTCCTCTCCCAGGGTGGGGTGAGAGTCTTTAGGGACATAGGAAGAATTCCCCCAAGTAAGCAGTAGAGTTTGCCCCCTTTTTCTCCCCTTCTCCCCCCATTTTCCTCCTACCTACCCCCCTCTCCCCCCTCCCTCCCTTCAGAGGGAGAAAGAAACTCATTGGGTAGAAGGGGACGGCCCTACTCCATCTCCCCCCTTTCCTCCCTTCCCCCCACTTCCGCTTCCCCCCCTTACCCCAAAATAATGGTGGGAGAGATCTCTATTGATCTTCCCATACATTACGTACACAAAGTTCTCTATTACGAATGACGTCACTTCGAGGTATGCAACGGAGCCTGAAATTCGCTTTTACGAAGTACCATTCGATGCATTTATTTATTTATTTATTTATTTATTATTTATTTGTATATTGGGGAGAAGCTCTGCCGTCTACACACACACACACACACACACACACACACACACACACACACACACACACACACACACACACACACACACACACACACACACACACACACACACACACACACACACACACTTATCGTCATAAAGACTGCAGGAGAAAAGACGACGGAAAAACGCAAGAGATAAAGAAAACGATAACAACAACTAGGTTTGGGATCATTGTGTCACCTTCACCACAGAGCTGTATCAAACTGTAAAGGCAGTGGAACTAACACCTCTGAGGCCAGACTTTTTTATTTTCATTTTTTATTTTTATTTTTTCCCATTGGGTTAAGGGCCCGCCGACGTGGGAAAACCTCCGCCCCCTCCCCCCCCCAAAAAAAAAAAAATCTTCTTATTTTTTTTCCGCCGAAGTGCCGACTAATGCTGGTATATCGATGAATAAAGGCCTCCTCTTTATACAAAACATGCAAAGCTTGGTACATACAGTTGTGTGCTCATCAGCCTGGCCAGTGAGAAGGTATAAATGAAACAAAACTGAAAAAAAATCCGCCGACTTGACAACATGGCCTCCTAAAAGGTTTCCACAATTAAATGTGTTATGGCAATTTTTTTTTCTTCGCCCTCCGACCAGAGGGGAAGGCTTCACGGTGTCCGTAAATAGAAAACAAAACAAAAAAAGGTTTGGCCTGAACGTAAGACGTACCATGCACGTTTACGAGAGAAGTAGTTTGTTCGGCTTGTTTGTGTGCTCGTACCCCGTCCCCTCTTAACCACGAAGAAAGTGAGGAGCCTACTACGCCGGGGGGCGCTGAGTGGCTGCGACCTTTGCCCTCTTATTCGCTTGGTCTGTTGGGTAGGTAACAAACGATCATTGCTTGGAATCGGAGAGGACTTGGGGATTCGAACCCACAACTAAATGATTGCGATACCAGCACGCTTCCGATTACGCCACCAGGTCTTATGTGTACGGAGAGAAATGTCCTTCCTTGTTCCTTAGGCTCGTTTCACACGTATCGACTTTCCGCCGTGCGCCGTCCACAACACGACGTCGTACTCTTGAATAACCATAAGTGTCTACGGACGCTTTCGCACGAGATCGTGGTCGTGACGTGTGCAAGTGTCTGTAGACACTCATGCTTATTTGAGAATACGACGTCGTGCCGTGGACGGCGCACGGCAGAAAGTCGATACGTGTGAAACGAGCCTAAATGTCACCCACGTGGCAGTGAGGCTAAACGCTCCGTAGGGAACTCACGTGGTAATGTTGTCACAGGGAACGGTTGTTGCTCGATGTTTGGAGCCGCTAATACAGTGATTCCCCAAAAGGAGCCACGGGGACAAGGTTTTAGTGAAGGAGCCACGGCCTACTCTTGCGAATGATGCAAATCATGTGAGGAATCTTAATGTAAAAAAATGCATCATTCTCTTCTGGCAGAAGAAACATAAGACAATTATGTTTGTCAACAAAGGGTTCTCTTCATTTTTTTTTTCTTTTTAATCTTGAGAATTCCTGAAGGGTCAGGGGAATGGAGTGAACAGGATCGAGACCCAATGCGCTATTATGTCTGGTGGGCCGCTATGCAGGCTCGTGTCCAGTCCAAATCGCCTCTTATCAGTAATTCAGGCTATTACGGACTCAGCCTTGGGTCAGAAGTCCTGATGTCGACTCTTGAAACGGAGCGATAAGAAGGTGATAGGTAGAGGGGAGCGACTGTGGGAGAGTCTGTGGAGAACACAGTTCGTGTCGAGCCTTCGAGTCGGACTGCTGACGAGATCATTCATCCAGGAATATTTTTTGACCCAAGTCGACGGGTTGTGTCTGTGGACGGTCGGAACAAAGAAGAAAGTGGGAAAAATCGAAGTAGTTCTGAGAGATGTTCGTGGTGGAAAAGGATTAAGATCAAGAGAATTGGGTGCCTCTGTGTCCGTACAAAGAGAGGTCATCAAAGTAGTTCTGAGAGATGTTCGTGGCGAAGAAGGATTAAGACTGAAAGGGTCGGGTTTCTCTGTGTCTACGGACAGTCGGGACAACGAAGAAGCGGAAAAATCGAAGTAGTTGTTGATGGCGAAGAGCGATTGAGACCAACTTCGAATACAGAATTCAGTCGTTCTGGCTGTTCCGCCCGCGCGGAAAGAGAACGAAAACAGCAAGTGATTGATTCAAGAATCCTTGACCACCTAAGACCCGCTTCCGGAAGCTTCTGTAGAGGCTTCGCTTCACTTCGAACGTCAACTATGCCAAGAACCATGGATATCGATGCGATTTACGTGCATCTGAAGGAGTTCGGAAAGTATCAGAAATTTCTGTTCGCCCTTGCATGCTTAGCTTGCTCTATGGGAGGGCCGCCGGTGGTGCAAGATACCTTCGTCGGTCACACTCCCCTCTACAGGTAATACTTCTCCAATAGGTTCTTCCACAAAGTCCACTTACTCCATTCAGTTGACGTGTACATCTGCTCATTCTACCATTGCTCATTTATTCATATATTTATCAGTTGATTGATTAGATAATTTATTTATTTATTCTCAAGGCAGCCCCCGTCGTTGGGTCCAAACCCAAGAACGATTTTGGTGACCCACCATTTTTTTTATATATTTCTTTACGTTAAATGATCTTTTTTATTGCTATTTTGCCTGTTAAACAGTTAATTAGATCCAGGTCTCCACTGAATAAGGGTTTGTGTGAGACTTGGTGTAGAGGACCGAATTTGAACCCTTTCGACGCGGTGATGTCACTGACATTTTTGTTTTGTTTTGTTTTGTCTAAAGACAGACGGTTTTATGCGGGTGAGGAACCGATCTTTGGCCTGAAAGGGGCATCGGTCAGTCGAGACCCCATGAAGGCCCGAGTTCGAACCTTCATCTGGGTGAGGTAGAGTGTTTTTGGCATGAAAGCGACCACTGTGTTGTCAAAGTGACGAGAGAAGAAGAGTCTACATCTCATTCATGGCCAGCAGCCTTCGCGGGAATTTCTGGAGGGAGCTGGCTGGGGTGGGGTGGGGTGGGGTGGGGTGGGACGGAACTAAAGATATAAAACATATATGACTAATGGTATAAGATCATATCAAGATACGCACTTCAAATTGGCCACAGCTATATTTTTACATTATCTACAGAGTTACATGTTGACTTTCACCAGTCATGCTGATAATTTATATACTGATACACACATAATCCCCCAAACGAACGAAATATTACATGACAGGCAAAGTTTCAAACACCCTGGATTTCTGTGGGTGGGGGGCAACTCTCCCCCCCCCCCCTTCCCCGCACGCCCACCTCCCCGCCATTGTAATACTTCTGGATCAGGGTTGTCATACTTGAGTGGCCCGCGGGCCTGTCTTTGGTGGCCCGCGGGCCTGTTTTTGGTGGCCCGCGGGCTGACGAGATTTTTTCAGCTCGAATTACTATAATTGTTGTAACTAAGGGAAGTGTAACTAAACTGTTAAGACGAAATATAATAACTTTTACTTTTTTTTTATTTATTTGTATTTTATTTTATTTTATTATTATTTTTTTTCATTTATTAACTTTTATGGCCATCAAGACCATAACCAAGTGGATAATTGGCCCTCGAAAGTATTCGAGTTTGACAACCCTTGTTCTAGATTGTTGTGTTTTCGGTAGTAATAACCTCTGTTGAGCATCATTTTGTCCCTCTCCGACACAATTCTCATGATGTGTCACTCGATGGGTTCGAACGCGACTAACATAACTAAAATGTCCTCGACACGTCCTCGAACCAGTCCCGAGGCCTCTGGGTTTAGAAATCTCGTACCTCGTCGTGCTTAAAAAAAAAAAAAAAAAAAAAAAAAAAAAAAAAAATATATATATATATATATATATATATATATATATATATATATCATAACACAGATTGGGTAAACGAAAGAAAACATTTCTTCACGCGTCCACCTCTGACAAACAAAACAGGTTTTACTCTTGTTTGCGAATGGTAGACTTTAACATTTTGAACTTATTTTTCTGCTGCTGGCTATTCCATCAGTCGTACCATCGCTGTACATCCTGGCTGGGCTTAAGTTATTTGTTAGGCCACGTGGATTATTTAGTATTTAATTGGAGCCCTGTGGTCGTGTTGGGAGAGCGCTGAGGTGATTTAAGAAAAAAGTTATTCAAACGTTGGAGGTCATGATCGTAAATCTTTAGTGAAGATCGATCCTTCCCTTCTCGTGTTACCACGATCTCTGTAATAGTTGGCGGATGCGTCATGACACCTCAGGCAGCTGTTTGGCCTATCTCTTATCGGAACAGACCTCATGTGAGGACAGGTTTTATCAACACGACGACGTTTCACTTCTTGACCTTTATCGAGTAGATACAAGGAGCGAAACGTCGCGCGGATAAAGGATTACGCACTCAATTGTGCTGCTGCTTAGCTCGATAGATTTGTCGACAGCTGCCAATTGCACGCAAGCCATCTTTTTTTTTTTATGCGAGATTCTCTGGGTCTCTCTCTCTCTCTCTCTCTCTCTCTCTCTCTCTCTCTCTCTCTCTCTCTCTCTCTCCACGCGCGCACGCACACACACGCACGCACACACACACACACACACACACACACACACACACACACACACACACACACACACACACACACACACACACACACACACACACACACACACACACACACACACACACACACACACACACACACACACACACACACACACACACACACACACACACACACGCGCGCGCGCGCACACACGCACATTCTTTCATCCCGGTTGTGTCATTCTGTGTATTACCGTGGACCACTTGAGGATAAAAAAAACATATAGGAGATATCGCCACCTTCCTTATCGTCTCCACAATCAAGAACTCTCCTGATTGGCGGCCTTGGCTCTCGCCAAGTGGGAGATGAGGAGGAGGAGGAGGAGGAGGAGGAGGAGGAGCAGCCTTGCCACCTGAGGAGGGACGATCGACGGCTTTGGGGTCAACCGATTCCCTTTCTGTTTGCCGAATGGGACAAGTTAGCCGTGATTCGGCTTTAATGATTCGGTTTGACTCCGCGAACTCCCACTATCAGGAGGCAGGGATGGTGCCCCTTACAGAGGACTTTGTAGCGTGGAGTTTAATGAACCATGCCCTTGGTCCAACTCGCCTCGACCTCCGCCGCAAGTAGCGACGCTCTAACCCGCTCGGCCATGGAGCATCCTTGAATTTTGTTAGAATAAATTAAATAAAAAATAAAAGAGTCTACTCCAGGAGGTGCAGGTAATTAACAGTCACTGCTGGGAATCGGAGAGGCGTGCGGGATTCGAACCCACAACTGAGCAAATGCGAGACTGGCATACTACCGGTGATGGCACACAAAGAAATAATAATAAGCACGAAACAAACGAATAGAATGAATGATTACATAGATAAGATAACGAAGATAAAATAAAGAAACACTTGATTTGGGATCTCGATGTCACAAGTTTATGTAAAGAAATTTGTGATTCCTAGAGAGGTACGACTCCGTCCTAGAGCCCTTGGGGCAATGTTTCAAGTTTCAAGAAGGAACTAGTCAAGAACTGGTTTACTATGGGAGTAGTTAACGAATGGAATAAGCTTAATAACCATGTAGTTAGTGAGCGCTGAAACTACCGGCTGTTTTGAGAAAAGGTTAGACAACTTTGTGGATAGGAATGGCAGCTGGTAAGGGACACGTAACTACCTACTGTAGGCCTTAGGGTCTCTTGCATCCTCCTCCAGTTGTTGGTCTTTGGTGAACACCATAACGTGAACGTTCATAAACTCTGTTCAACAAATTGTGTGACATTGGTGTCATTTGTTGTAAACATTAAGCAGTTTTACAACCCTCTCGGTTCACTTGTATTGTCTGTTTGTGAATTTATCCTGAGAATTGTGACTTTTTATATGAAATGCGAACAAATAGCAAATGTTCTCGGGAAAATTGCTGATAAGCGTTTACAGTTTATGGATAACATGAGAATGTCTTACACACACACACACACATACACACACACACACACACACACACACACACAGATATATAGATATATATATGTGTGTGTGTGTGTATTATACAAATATGTATACTCGTGTATATATATATATATATATATATATATATTGTTGAGACATTGTGACAAATTGAAAAAGGTGGAAAAAAAGAGTCACGGGTCTCGTTTCGAGTTTATTCCTGACCGGTTTCGCTTGTAGCTAGAAGCTACAAGCGAAACCGGTCAGGAATAAACTCGGAACGAGACCCGTGACTCTCTTTTTCCACCTTTTTCAACTTGTCACAATGTCTCAACAATATATGTATGTATATATATATATATATATATATATATATGTTAACCCACTATCGGAGAAATAATAACGGAAAGTACAGAGAAACTGTATATTTCGACTACTCTCTGTAGTCCTCTTCAGCAGAATGCTTACATAAGGTTAAGGTACAAGTATATATGAAGAAATGAGGGGTACATAGAAGGGTGTGAGAATAAACACCTTGTGAGATCGAAACCTTTATTGGTACTACGTTTCGCTTGTTACACACACTCTGAGCACATATAAGCCAACAGGGAAGGAACTGGGAGAGGTTATCGGGGATAGGTGGGTGGTAGGTGGAGGGGGAGGGGGGGAAGGAGGGGACGGGTGGAACTTGGTGGAGACAAAGGAGGACATTTCGGACAGTTTGTTGAAGTGGACTAAGGGGGACATTTCATACATTTATTTAATGCGGGTAACAGATGGATGATAGGAGGGGCGATGTTAAACATGCCTCTGTTCTGCTCAATGGTTTTGAAGCTTTGAATGGCGGCCGCTTCGAGGCATTTTCTCCTCACCCTGTCTGGTTCACTAAACAGAAGTTCTGCGTTATCCCAATCCATCAGGTGGTCGTTGGTGTTCCGGTGGATAACACAGGCATTGGTGGTGATGTTGTTCCGGGAATCGTAGCGATGCTCCCGGATCCGGGTCTTCAGGTCACGGGAGGTCTCGCCGATGTATACTTTATCACATCCAGCACAGGGTATGCGGTAGACACCAGCGTTTTTTCCCCACATCTCGTCCTGGCTGTCACTCCTTCTTGAAATTAAAATATCCAGAGAGCATCATCCACCAGTGTAAGAAAAAGGCACTCAAAATAATGGAAGGGCGGGAACCAACAAAAGATCCAGCTAGGAGGCTTATCCTTCCAGCCAGCAGCGTCACCGCCACCCTCACCCGGACACTTGGGCGTTGCAACATTCAGGTAGTGGGCCAGTCCAGCAGAACTATCAAAGAGCTCTCAAGAAGGAGTGACAGCCAGGACGAGATGTGGGGAAAAAACGCTGGTGTCTACCGCATACCCTGTGCTGGATGTGATAAAGTATACATCGGCGAGACCTCCCGTGACCTGAAGACCCGGATCCGGGAGCATCGCTACGATTCCCGGAACAACATCACCACCAATGCCTGTGTTATCCACCGGAACACCAACGACCACCTGATGGATTGGGATAACGCAGAACTTCTGTTTAGTGAACCAGACAGGGTGAGGAGAAAATGCCTCGAAGCGGCCGCCATTCAAAGCTTCAAAACCATTGAGCAGAACAGAGGCATGTTTAACATCGCCCCTCCTATCATCCATCTGTTACCCGCATTAAATAAATGTATGAAATGTCCCCCTTAGTCCACTTCAACAAACTGTCCGAAATGTCCTCCTTTGTCTCCACCAAGTCCCACCCGTCCCCCTCCTCCCCCTCCACCTACCACCCACCCTCCCTGATAACCTCTCCCAGTTCCTTCCCTGTTGGCTTATATGTGCTCAGAGTGTGTGTCATATCTGTACTTGAAAAAGCTGTAACAAGCGAAACGTAGTACCAATAAAGGTTTCGATCTCACAAGGTGTTTATTCTCACAGTCTTGTCGGCTTTTGCCATTGTGATACATAGAAGGGGATGAGGAAAGTGGGGGGGGGGCTCAGGTCACATGCCCCCCCCCACTTTCCTCATCCCCTTCTATGTACCCCTCATTTCTTCATATATACTTGTACCTTAACCTTATGTAAGCATTTGCTGAAGAGGACTACAGAGAGTAGTCGAAATATACAGTTTCTCTGTACTTTCCGTTATTATTTCTCCGATTGTGTGTTAACAGTGATCTTTTTCAAAATGTGTTATAACATACTAGTTTCCAATATATATATATATATATATATATATATATATATATATATATATTTATATATATATATATATACATATTTAGAGAAGGTACTTTTAAAAGTTTTTATGTATTTTGTGTGTACCGTATTTTTTTCTTTTACTTTTAAATATCCATTCGTTTTGTAACGGGTTGCGTAGTAAACTGCTACGTATGATTTTGAAACGGTTTCGAATACCTTAATCATAAAGTTTCTCTTTTACTTTTTGGCAAGTGACTCGACAAATATTAGATCGGTAGTTTGGAGATTGTCTTGGGAGGAGGCTGCCTTTTGCGTCACTGAAACGAGTGGTGACCAAACCAACAAACGCTGTTTGAATACTTTCGATATCATGAACAATGGTTGCCTCTAAATCCACGCAGGGAACCGGACGCAATACAAACGATCTCAAAGCGAAATGTGAAATTATGTACCTGTATACCACATTTTTCAAGGGTCATCGACAAATTCTTAAAACTGCATTTTTCTTTTTGTTTTGAATTCGGTATTATGAAATTATGACATTCATTTCTTTCGTGAAAAGAAGTCATTTTTATTTTGAAAAGGTTTCGTGCGCAGATAGCTTTCATGTGTGCGTTAGTTGACATGCATTGTTTCCCAATCTTTTCGAAATGATTACCCCAAAATTCAATTTCGCAGTTATCAATTACCGCATTGAACATATACCCGGTAATATCGGATTTTTTTTCTCGCTATTGGCTGTATATATTTAAGGATCCACTTTTATGTATATCAACATCAATCATCATAAATGCAGAATATTCAATACAACAATAATAATACATATTATTCAGTGATCACTATTTTTACTCACACAGAACATCCATTACCCCAAAAATATGGGTAAATTACCCCACTGGGGTAATTTACCCCGGGGTTGGAAAACACTGGATAAGAGGGAACATTGATCATCAGTGCTATTGGATATTATGGATATTATTGTCATTAATGGACGTAAGATGAAATGAAAGTGTGGGTGCATACCCAGCTGGCTACCTCCCTTGTCATGGCTAAGCAACATATTAGGATGCAGATAGATAGGAATATCATTAAAATTTTGATTATTAGGCACATCACGAATATTATGGAATATCACGAATATTAGGAATAATATGGATATTTGTGTGATTCATGTTCTGAGGTGATTATGTTATCATCACGGTTTGGTTCAAAGTTATATAGAAGTTCCATTCGGCAGCAAATGCGGCGCCAAACCGCCTTATGAAGTCGTCATTCAGTGTCTCCCTGACATCCATCGTTGAAATGCTATTTAGGAAGGCATTGAGAGGCCTGGGCACAGATAACTTATCACTAGACACTCATGTCAGTTAAATTGTGTCTGAAACGTACAGGTTATTGGCAAGTATTAAAGTGTTTTTCCATTAGTTGGAAGAGGTGATGATAAAAAAAGATAATGATAGTAATAATGATAATAATGATAGTAATAATAATAATAATAATGATAATAATAATAATAATAATAATAATAATAATAATGATAATAAAAACGATGATGATGATGATGATGATGATAATGATGATGATGATGATGATGAAGGTGATGATGATGATGGTAGTGGTAGTGATGATGATGATGATGATGATGATGATGAAAGTCGAATACCTCATCCGTCCTAAATGGAGGGACGCAGCGGTGATATGGTCTCTACATAAAGTGGAGAACATAAATGAAACTGAGAGAATGCAAAGGACGGCGAATGAATTGGTCGCCAGCCGTGCAGGTAGAACCTATTAAAAGAGCTTGATCGCATTGGATAATACTATCACTGGAAGAAAGAAGAGTAAGAGGTGACGTGTTTGTTGTGTTGAGGACACTAAAGAGAAAAGTTAAATCTGACAAAGAAGATATTATTTTCGGGACGAGAGCGTCACGAACTCACAGAAACATAAAATGGGTAAATAAATAAACAAAAACAAAGACAATAAACGAATAAAAAACAATGGAAAAAGAGTCGGCAAAGTACGACACTGATTCGAAGCTGTTATCGGAAGATAAATTGGCTCTGCTGACAATGGAGAAAAGGCGAGATATACTTCCTGATATTGTTGGTCGTGCGGCCTCCACTCTCAGCCCATTACCCAGCTACGTAGGGGGGAGGGTAACACGTATGCAGTGCTGTCGCTGATTAGCTTTTATGTGGGTTATCCATTTATGCATTTATTCTTATTGTGTCAACTTATTTGTTAATTTATTTATCTTTATACATTTTCATCTAATGTTACGGGTTTATTTTTGGTTTTGGTTTTATTTATGTATTTATTAATCTACTTATTTATTCATTTATGTATTTTTGCTGGGGATACTGATTCGAAATTTGCTTTCACACAATTTTTATCTCATAATTTTTGCAAAATACGAATTGCGTCCATGCAAGTCACCATTGCTCAAAAACGTCACATTAGCCGCTTTAGAGAAATCACACACACACTCTAGAGTGTTATGTTCGATTTCATTTAATTTAGAATATATTAATGTTTGTTTCTAATTCATTTATTTGCACTGTCATTGGCGGCGGCTGTGCCCTGATCTAAGGGCAGGGGAGGGGAGGGGAGGGGAGGGGAGGGGGGCGGTGGTCACCCCTCATCCGTAGGAGGGGGTCAAGGGGAAGGGTGTGTGTGTGCCCCCCAAGAGGCTAAGGTGTGTGGTGGTGGTGGTGGGGGGGGTTCCCACGGAAGGGGAGACGACGAGGTGCCGCGGTAAGTGGCGGACTGAGTCCCGAGCGAAGGGCGCCCGTAGCTCTAGACGTTTCTCAACCTTTTCACCCTTGCGTAACCTTTAAAATAAAATGCATGGAATGCAAGGAATTCCTGCTAAAAAAAAAAAAAAAAAAAAAAAAAAAAATATATATATATATATATATGTACCATATCTTTCTCATTTTATTTTCATCGTAATAATAGGTGAGATAGGATGATGTCTATATCACATTATTACAATAACCAAGATTATGTCGTGCCTGTTTAATTATATTACGTATATGAAATTAAAATAAAATGGAAAGTGCATTAGCTTATCTCACTTGTTCTCGCGGAACCCTGAGGGACATTTTGCGGAACCTTAGGGTTCCGGGGAACCCTGGTTGAGAAACGCTGCTCTACACTCTTAGCGGGTATTGGTGGAGGGAGGGGCTGTTGTTACACCTCGGGCCCCACAGAGTTTGCAGAGTTCGTGATCGTCTCCTCCTGAGGGAGGAACTTGCCACCCACAGCGATATCCTAGGCGGATCCTGTGGACGGTCGATCCCCGTCCTTCTTCCCGGAGGCAGGTGGACTGCCTTAGTAGCGAGGAAGCACCGCAGCGATGATTCCGAAGGACGAAGTTTTGCTGCCATGGTTGGCCCTGGCCCTCTTGATGGCGACGCCCTTGATCTGTGTTATCATCGTGGGTGACACAGGGGCAGCGTGATCATCCTGCTGATGAACCTCGTCGCCGCCTCGGCAGCAGAATCCTCAATAGTGTGTTCCCTGGAGTCCTGACGTGGCTGGGGATCCAGTGGAATATTGCAGACCTTCCATGCTGGCCCAGGAAGTTCAGCGAGTGCTGGATGGATGTCGTTAAGTAGACGTCATCCGTTCTCTTCGCGGACCGAATGACGTCACTAGCACCCCTTGAGGGTGTGTGTGGATCACGACTGCCCAGCAGAGAGAGAGAGAGAGAGAGAGAGAGAGAGAGAGAGAGAGAGAGAGAGAGAGAGAGGGGGGGGGGGGGTGGGGCACGGTCCAGGCGGGGCCTTGGAGGCGGCATCAAGCTCCGTCTGAAAAGTAGAACTTCTGCCGCTCGATCTCCATAGCGCGGTTCCCATCGGCGGACTTAAAAACCGCGCCACGTCTTCCCCTGGGGGGCGGCGGGGGGGAGGGCTGTCTACAGAGCCGTCTGTATAGTACGTCAAACTCGCTGGGGTGTGGGTGGGAGGGAGATG
Organism: Oratosquilla oratoria; assembly: GCF_046742065.1. Taxonomy (NCBI): domain Eukaryota; kingdom Metazoa; phylum Arthropoda; class Malacostraca; order Stomatopoda; family Squillidae; genus Oratosquilla; species Oratosquilla oratoria. Next base: position 1,330,111 of record NC_134800.1, on the reverse strand, counting down.
GACCTTACGACCTCAAGGACCATGGGCCTCATCCGTGACGGGTCAGCCTTCCTTCCGTCGAGGTCGAAAGGTTGAAAGGTGGCGCATGGAGATCGCCACGGGGGACCGGGGTGACGGGGGGGGGGGGGACCGGGGTGACGGGGGGGGGACCGGGGGGAGCCTATCCCGTATGAGGTCCGTCTGGAGCACGTCGTCGTGGGACAATTTCCCGGAGTTGAAAGGCGCGCCGGGCCTTAGGAGGGAGGTCTTCACTTCACGCTGCTTCCATGGCCATGGGGCGGCCAGAAAGCCTGTTCGTCTACTATTATTTAAAATTTATCTGATTATTTATTTTATTCATTTATCTATTTATTTATTTTTCGCGTCTGACCTAGTTATGGACCAAATGGTCTCTTGTCGGTTTGATGTTCTTCCTTTGTAAGAAAGTCTCTACCCGGAGAGCCTGGTTTTGGGGGGACTTCAAGTTTGCCCCAGAAATATTCTGTGAATCATTCATAAATAAAACTTTCGCGCCTCTCGTTCTCTGTATTGTTCTTCGGATGCATCAAAGAAAATGGAAATATTTAGAACGCCAATGTTCGTGTAAGGCTAACTATAAGTTTTCGGAATTAAACTTTATTATTTACGGAATTATAGCAGTCTGGTTATCTTTCATTTGAATTACCAGTGGTTGGAATGACTTTTCTTGACTCTAATTTAATCATAGCAGTCTAATATTATAGAGCAGAAGCCTCAGTTTGTGTAAGTGAGCTGGTGATTTTAAAGTACGTGGGAAAAATTTTTGATCTGAGAAAAAAAAAAAGCAACGGGAATTTGGGCTTGTGGATGGCATGTGGAGAACAAAAAGGTATAGCCCAAGTTGGAAACATAAATGAGGTTCAGACGAGGTGTGGTACATCGGAGAATAAGAGACAGGATCACAAGATTGTTGCTCGTTTCCTCTGTACCACCAATAGGTCAATGCAAATAGGTAAACACACATGCAGAGTAATATTTATCGACTAGACTACTTGATAAAATGATAGTATTGATAAGGTGATAACCTGCGGTCGGCATTTCTCACGCTCTGGACTGGGGGGATAAAAATTCCTCCCGAAAGATTATTGTTATCACACTTTTCTTTAAACAAAAATAGACGAATTCCTCGCGTCGATGTAAAGTGCAATTAAAAAAGGTCGAGAAAGTGAAGAGACATTTATTTCTCGTTTTAGATATTAAAGATCACATTTCGTCGTTGTCAAGGTCGCTGACCGAGCGGGTGAGGGCGTCGTTACTTGTGGCGAAGGTTGAGATGGCGGCTCGAACCCTGCCACTGGCGAAATTGAACCAAGGGAATGTTTCATTAAATTTCAAGCTTCAAAGTCCTATGTAAGGGGGTACCGTCCCAGCCTCCTGATATAAGTGACGTTGAACCAAACTATCATCGTCATCTCGTTATTGGTAATTCTACTCCTAAATCCTCAACAAAATTAACAAACAAATAAAATAAAGAAGTAAAATATTAGAAACTGAATAAGTCAATATAAAAAAGCTTTATAAAAAGAGAGG
>NC_134800.1:1313563-1318563 GCF_046742065.1 Oratosquilla oratoria | reverse complement strand
TTGGAAAGAAGAGCACCTTACCTCATGAGTGGTGAGGCACAAACTGCACAATGCTCCAGAAATTACATAAAAAAGTCATGGGAAGTGACTCCAATGCACATAATCGGATGGAAGCATTTAAGTTAGGTAATTACCAAGAGGAAGTTGCTTTGCCATAGATTAATTCCAGATCACAAGTTATAGCAAATGAAATAATAAATAGGACGTGCAAACTAGTAAACAAAGAAAAGCTACATTTGGATAAGGAGTGATAACAAGTGATGTAAATGAAGAAGAATGGGTGAAAATAAAGGAGCTTGTCAATTAAATGAAGGAAAGGAATAAAAGAATGAAGAAAGAGAAACAAGAGTTCTTTTTTTTAGTGTTGGATCACAAACTGAGAAGTTGGTATTGGAAATAGTGAAGAAGTTGTTCAGTAAGTCTGTTACTCCAGGTCTCTCTTACTGGAGACCCTTCAGAGCCCAGGTAACCAGTAATTACCTCTGGTTTGACCCTCAAGTCAAGTCATGCAGAGAAGAGAGTGTGTGTTATTGTTTGGGTTGGAGTAGGGCAGTGTAGGATGAGGTATTCATTGTCTTCTGTGTGATGATTGCATCTGGGACAGTTTGAGTCTGTTGCCAGGTCTGTTGTATTTGTGTTGGCACTCTTGTAATATCTGTTGTGGAGTGTTTGTTTTGTGATCTGAGTGTTTTTGTATAGATGTGTGGTGCTGGGGGTAGGTTAATGTAGATGTTTGAGTAGGATGCTGCTGGGGTTGTTCTTATATTGCTCTTAGTGGGATGTGTTTATATGATATTTGAGACAGCTGTCTGGTGAGAAGTTTGTTGGAGTTAAGTATGTTTAGTTTGGGCAGTTGGTCTTGGATTTTTTTTTTTTTTTTCTAAGCTTGGGGTGATGTGCATTCAGGTCACCTGCCAGTTTGTGGTTTGTTAAAGTAGTTGGAGCCTTGGGGTGTTAATGTGATGGGTTGTATGTAGAAGATTATGATGTCTGTTGTTTTCTTGATTTGTTTTTGGATAGTGATTATTTCTAATGTAGTGTCTGTGACTGACAGTTCAATTTCTTTAGCTACATCAGAAAAAGGTATACTTTTGTGCTCTAGTGTTATGGACCCACCTTTTTGTTGTGTTTTGTCTTCTCTGATTGTAGTATAGTCTACGGATGTAGGTAGTGTGATCTGTGGTGATGTTTGATTTCCTGTATAAGTGTAATGTATGTGTTTTGTTTGCGCCATTGTTGAAACTCAGTTTGTTTGTTTGTGGTACTGTTTACATTTATTTGTAAAATGTTTAGGATGTTTGTTTTGTGTTGGGGTGTTCTTGGGTGTGGATCTATGCATTTATTGGCTACAGGTTTAATTGTGTATTGATTGGTGTTAATGAGTGTGGTACATGTCAGGTGAATCCATGATTTGTAGGAGCAACATTGGATTAATGTATGTAGTTAATGAGTCTTGTACATTGGGCATGTATTAGGGTCTGGGTTTGTTTCATTGTCACCAACAAAAATGAGAAAGTGTTTGGGAGGTGGGGGGCAGATGTAAGTGTCCTATTCCTTTTACAAGTATATGAAAAAAGTTGTGAAGGTAGGTTGGAAGTTAGATTAAAAGAATGAGCGAATTTTGGGCCAGTTCTGGAGATCAGGTACTGGTCCCACACCTCTTGGTGGAGGTAGGGTTGGTGAATTGTGTTTGTGAGGTGTGAACAACTCACTACAGGAAACAAAGCCAGGAAACTTATCATAGTATATGCTAATGTAGATGGCTTACTTTTGACTAGTCTAGAAATTTATTATTAATTGCTGGCAAATGAACCCAGTATTGTGTGCTTAGTAGAGATTAAGCTGCCAATTAATGTTGATCTCCAGGTGGGCAATGGTGGATACAGTGTCTGGAGACATGATGAAGGATAAACTGGGAGATGTGGTAATTATAATAGTGATAAAGAATGTAATGGTTGATAACATGATACTGTATTGGGTGAAGAGAAGGCTGATGCAATAAATCAAATAGCATTCATCCCCCTACCCCCTAAATTGAGGGCTTGGAATGAACCTGAACATCAAGAAATGCTGTTAGACACTTATAGAAAACTTAAGGGAAATGAATAGAATAACTATAATTCTGGTAGGAGACTTCAAATGTAAAGAAATAAACTGGGAGGAGTGGGAAACAAATGGAAGTGAAGATTCTTGGGGGTAATAATGTGTTCAATGTTACAATAGATAAAACACTGATATAAGTCTTGAGAAATGACAAGATTTAGAGTAGACATCATATCTATGAGATTGGAGTTGCTGCATACAAAAGAACTCATTGTTATTGATTCTTTAAGGTATGTGTACTCCATAAGATACATTTATATAAACAGCAGAGAAATGAATCATGCTGACAAGGCAGATATAGTTTTTGAAAAACGAATTTGACAAGTTTCAAGACAGTTTTTGCAGCAGTATACTGGAAGGAATTCATGAATAAATGAGGCACAGAAAAGAAATACAAAATCTTCAAACTTCTACAACTTATGTGTGAAGGAATGTTCACTAAAGGTTAATTAAAAATATATAACAGACTGGTTTATTGAAAATTGAGGCAACTAAGAATGTCAGAAATATCATACATACATATACCAAGGCTTTTTCCCCCTTACAAGGGAGGTAGCCAAAAAAAAAGGCATAAAATCATTCCCACCCATTCCATCCCTAAACACACTCCACTCCCCTCCACCCTCCTTCCCATCTTAGCACCTCCTGGATGACGGGTCATCCCTGCACCTTGTCCACTGCCCTGGGTCAGAAGCAGTGTCGCAAGTCACAGCACATCCACAGCAAGGCTGCTTCATTAGATCGGCGACCCCCTCCCTCTCCGTTCCCCCATGCATAAAAGGAGAAGACAGGGAGAAATCCCCTCGGGCTGCATCAGAAATATGCCATAGGAAAAAAGAAGAGAACAAAAATGAATACATGAAAATCTAAATAAAGGAAGAAAGGAACTTTGAAAAAAAGTATTATCAATAAATGTTTTCCAGCAGTAATATCAATAAAAAAAGACACAGAGAAGGAATCTTTAAACTGAAAGGAGAAGTCTATGATATGCAATCCAGGCTGAAATAATGAACAAAAGGGTGAGGACTGGAATATTTAATTATTATAAAAGTGGAAGTAAAGGATCTGTATGAATTATTAGAAACATTAAATATGAGAAAAGCTCCAGTGATGGGCTCTCAAACTGGATACTTAAGGAATATAAAGAACATCTGATGGACAAAACTCATAACATAATTGTATATTCATTAGAAGGAGGGATAGTGCCATAGGACTGGAAAAAGACAAATGTAGTTCCAGTTCATAAAGGAGGAAATAAGAAGAAATATCTGAGTTAAAGCCAGTGTCTCTGATCAGCATGGTAACTAAATTATGTGTAAAGATTATGAAAGACAGGTCAAATATCTTGAAAGAAGGGACATTTTAGCAGACTGTTCAGGCTCAGAAGTGGAGGACCATTTATATTGGACCTGTTAAGTTTTTACTTAAGAGCCATTGATGTGCTACATGAGAGAGAGCTGGTTGGATTGTGTGTATTTGCTTCTGGAGAAAGCCTTTGATGAGGTGTTTCATCAGTGGTTGCTATAGAAATGGAAGCATATTGGAGGACTTAAAGAAGGCCTCATAGAATGGATGAAAGATTTCCAGGAGGGCCAATATTTACCAAAAATATGTAAGGAAGAGATGTCAGGATGGAGAAAAGTAAGTAGTTGAGTTCCACAAGGGTCAGTCCTGGCACCTGTAATGTACTTGATTTATGTAAATGATATGTTGGAAGAAAATACAAGCTGCATATATTTGTAGATGATACCAAGATCATGAGAAGAAAAAAAGATGAGGAAGGCTTCAAATTACTATGAAAAATACCTGTGAATGGAACCAAGTGTGGAAAATGAATTTCAATACAAAAAATGCAAAGTATCTAAATAAGGCCAAAGGACAAAGAGTCTGTCAATGGTTTATTCACTGGAAAGTGAAAAAATACGAGAAAAAGAGAGTAGAACCTGGGAGGTCTGGTCATAAAGTGTCACTTGACAAGCACATCAGTGAGATTGTGGGTGAGACATACAGACTCAATAAATATAAGAGTGATTTCCTATGACATGAATGGAGAAATGATGAAAAATCTCATTGAGAACCAAATCCATCCTTGAGGAAAATATGGAGTGGAGATGTGTTCCCCCCCCACAAAAAAAAAAAAAAAAAAAAAAAATCAAGAATGTATGAAGAGAAGAAACCAAAATTGGTCATGAGCTAAGCAGACAAACCATATAAAGGAAGATTAGAATTAAGGGTTCCAAGATCTTAAGAAAGAAAAGAGGTGACGTGGTTGCAGAGTAGTGGAAAGCTTGAATAGTGAAATTGAGAGGGAATCACTTACTTTGGGATGAGAGAACATCACAAAGTCATGGGATAAATTGGAAAAAATATGCCTGAAAGATATCAAGAAATGCAATTTTCCATGAAGATGTGTCAAGTATTTGGAAAATCAGTTATGAGGGGTTCTGTAGAAGGAAATCTTAAAAGAAGATTGAAAAAAGAAAAGAAAATTAGAACTGTTGAGATCATGTGCTAAAACATAGAGTAATCTGTACTTATATGTATGTATATATATATATACATATATATATATATATATATGCATATCTACATATGTATAAGTGTATATATATATATATATATATATATACACAGTATGCATATATACATATATATATATATATATGTATATATATATATATATGTATATATATATGTATATATGTAAATGCATATGTATATATATATATATATATGTATATATATATATATATGTATATATATATGTATATATATATATATATATATAAATATAAATTTATATATGTATGTATGGACTAGGGATAAAGACTTGGAAGTGAAGATACTACAAATTGGATATCAGAAGGAATGATTTTGCTGCTGCCCTTCTTCAAAAT
>NC_134800.1:1281063-1308563 GCF_046742065.1 Oratosquilla oratoria | reverse complement strand
TGGGATTACTAGGCGCGGGTGGTTCTGGTCGTACACGTATGTGACGAGGCCACGTGACACGCCCAGCCTGTCTCTCACACTGTAGTATGGTCTGAGACATGCCAGTTCCTGTGTCCTCTGGGGATGCCAGTCTTCAGCCAGTACCCTGGCTATCAGCAGCTGGTAAACAGGGTCGTCGTGTGATGCCTGTAGTACCATCTCTTCGTCAAGAGTGAGGCTGTCGCTGAGGTCCAGTGCTGCCACCACAGACGCTGCTACAGCCGCTGCCAGCTCCTCTTCGTACACTTCATCTTCAGACTCTGGTGGCGTCTTCATGGAGGGATATCTAGAGAGGAAGTCGGCGGCGCAGTTCCTTTTACCAGGAAGATAGCGTATGGTGAAACGATACTGCAGCGTTTGTTCTTTCAGGCGGAACAGGCGCGGATTGATAATGTCTGTGAGAGCCCTGTTGCCCAGTAACCCAACTAGCGGGCGGTGGTCGGTCACTAGTACTAGGTTAGGGCATCCTAGCAGGAAGAGGCGGGCCTTTCGGAAGCACCAGGCCACGGCCAGGGCCTCCCCTTCGATGGGAGCGTAGCCTGTCTCTGCCGTGGTGAGGTGGCGGCTGCCACAGAGGGCCAGACGCCATCCTCCTTTGCAGCAGAATGGTGCATCAGCTGACGCACAGGGGCAGTACTGTTGGAGGATCACAAATCCAATCCCTTCTTTGCTCCAGTCAGTGATGGCCACCGTGGGTCTAGTTTTGTTGTAGTATGCTAGACCGTCACTGGCCAGTTGGCAGATGGTGTTTTTGGCTTGCCGTAGTTTCCCCTGTAATTGCTCGTCCCAGTAAACCTTCTTTCCTGCCGGTTTCTTAAGAAGGTCTCTGAAGGGGGACATCACTGGGGCAGTGGCCAGGAATGGTGCTAGTTGATTCACAAAACCAAACCAAGACCTCACGTCTGTGATTGTGGGTTGTGCTGGCATGGTAAAGTCACGTATGGCTGCCAATTTGTCGTCTGTTGGCCTGTATTCCTCCCAACCAAGGTGGAAGCCCACGAACTCCACTTCACGGCGGCAGAACTTGAATTTCTCAGGCTTCAAGGTGATGCCTTTCCTAGCACAAAGCTCTAGAAATTCGTATGTGTGCCAGAAGGCCCCTTCAACACTGGAGTCATAGAGCAGTGTGTCGTCAACACACTTGTGCTTGCGGGGGAAGTCTGCTACCGCGTCATCGAATCTTCTGGTGTAGGCGTCCGTGGCAGAGCAGTGCCCCATGGGTGTGCGGCAGTATTGATACCGCCCCCATGGTGTGATGAATGTTGTGAGACGTCTGCTCTCCTCTTCCAGCTCAACCTGATGAAACCCCCAGTGTGCATCGGCCACCGTCTTATAGGAGTGCGGGGGCACATCAGACACCATGTCGAAGGGAGCAGGGGTGTGGTGCGTTTCCCGCAGGCAGCTAGCGTTCAATTTCTGAAAGTCAACTGTCCTCCTTGGCTTTCCCGATTTCTTTGCAACCACAACCATCCTAGCACACCATTCAGTGGCCTCCCCTGCTGGTACAGGCCGAATCACTCCTCTTCTGACGTCGTCATCGAGCTGCTTTTTGACTTCGCTTGCCCAGTGTTTGGGGATGGAGGCTGGTGTGTGGCACGCATAGGTGCGCGCGTTTTCTTGAAGGTGGATGTGATGTGGCGGGCCCTGCATCACCCGTAGTGGGTACCTCTCCGTGTTGAAGGTTGAGGAGGAGAACTGGCGCAGCAGCCAATCCTCGAGACGAGGTACATTCTCTTCGAGTGGTGGGAGAGGGATTTTAGTAGGTCTTGAGGGGACGTCGTTGCCCATGTCGTCATACACCTGCTCCGCGTTGGCGACAAGCGGCAGTGGCCGGGGAAAATTTGCGTCGATGAGGCCCAGTTCTTTGCAGGTGGTGAATGATAGGTACATACGCTCCACGGACCTGACGAAGTACACATCTTGAACAGTAGAGCGTCCGTGTATGCCGATGCGGCATGGCGTCGCACCCAGGCTGGTGATGGGAATCTTTGCTAGGTCTCTGATGCCTGCCCGACGCTGTAGCTGCGCAGGCTTGAGACCCAATGACGTCATCATGGCCGGGCCGGCTACGCACACCTGTGCCCCGGTATCAGCCACAGCAGTCACTTTGATTCCCACCTTGCTCGCCAGTGGCCCCACACATACCTGTAGAACAGGCTCGGGGCTCAGGGTCGCCGAGCCGATAATTATGCCGCTCACCAGTTTACTTGCCTCCTGTGTCCTAGATGATCTGCACACTCTCCTGAAGTGACCTCTTTTTCCGCACGCCCCACACTTGCGACTAAATGCGGGGCATGACGTCTTCTCGTGGCCGTGCTTTTCACCACAGTTGGGGCAATGTTTGGCCCCTGTTTTGGGAGGGGCATCCGCAGGAGAACGGCGGTGGGCAGTTTTTGCCGGATGTGATGGCTGGCGATAGGCGGCAACTAGAGGTTCCTCATCCTCGCTTATGTCACTGGTGGCAATGTCGGTGCCTGCCACCGCATGTTCTCGCGTAAATTTTGCCGCGTCGCGCTGGGCTGCTTCATAGGTCGAGCAATAGCCACGTAGGTCGTCCATGTCCTTGAAAGAATCACACCGTCGGAACACGTCTTGCTTTAGGGCGGGGTCATGCAGACCCACCATCACTTTGCGCAATAGCATGTATTCTGAAAGATCACTATCACAGTCAGGGCATCGGAACCCACACTCACGAGCCTCTTGGGCGCAACGCGTCATGTAGATTCCCACTGACTCACCTGGGGCCTGGCAGGTGCTGAAGAAGTCCGTCCATTTCACAGCCTGGTTCGTCGACTGTAGAACGAGCCTTTCAATGGCGTCCAGGGCGCTTGTAGGGTTCAGGGCCTCCCATTGTTCTGAGCTGAACCTTGCGTCCAGGGCGCACTGGAGGTCGGGAACACAGAGCAGTCGCACGTGGAGCACGGCTTCCTGGTCAGGCCATGCGGCGAGTCGCAGCCATGTCTGAACCGAGCGGCGCCATGTCCGGAATCCTGCAGGCGTCATCTCCATTCCACACTTCTCTGGCGTAGCGGCAGTGGGAACTCTGTGGCCCGAGGGGCGGTGTGAGAGTAAGGATGCCATGCTGTTGAGAAGGTCCGCAACTTCTGGCGTAGTAGCGGCACGGTTTGGTCTCCGTGCCGAGCCGGTTCCGCTGGTTCTAACCCTTGGGCGGCGTGGCGTAGCCATTGTGGGTGTAGGTGCGCGTTTAGTCCCGTATCACTGCGCCATGTAGGAGCTTCAATGAAACGCCGGATTGATGGTTGGTTTTACTGATCAGCCCGTACACTAGGGGCACAAGTGTATGACTGTGTCCCGTGGGGGTGGGAGGCTAACTGAGGTGTAGCACTGCATTCGGTGCGAGCTCCACTCGCCCAGTTGCCAGATGCCTCCATCCTACAGTATCGTTCTGTTTATCGATAGCCATTGCAGTGTTGTGTTGCAGAATTTTATATATGGTGAAGGAAAATAAAGAAACCATTTTTTATTCACATAACATCATCTCATCATATCATCCTTTTTTGTATGTTAGTGCATGAACTTCTATATTAGTTCTTTTTGCATGTTTTATGTAGAAGTAAAGACTTAGTCAGCTATTTTTGGAGCAATATTTTTTTATGCTTTCTATGGTCTTGTATTTAAAGATATTTAAAGGTATCTTTGGTTATCAATATAATCTTGTTTTTCTTTTGTACTGAGTAATGTCTTAGCCAGTCTTTGCATGCTTTTAGGTTTGTAAACTTCAAATGATTTTGTTAATATTTTTTCTGTTATTACTTTCTCTTAGTAAAAATGTATGGTACATTATTTCTTTTGCAGATGCAGTATTAGTGTTGTTTGATATGCTAAAGTGTTTGCTTGTTTATATATAACCTACAGGAAATGTAGGCCGCAGCAAATCCCAATATAGGTGAACAATTTTCACTCTCAATTACAAATTTTGTGCAAAGGTTAACTGATTGCAAATCATATTGACTTCTGCTTTATCCTTTTATAAGTTATTCTGGTTTAATTTTTGTTGATTTTAGATTGGGTAGCAGTTGCCTTGAGAACTCTTGATTGAGGTCAGCTGTCTGGCATAACTTATTTTTCACCTGATAAATATTAGCTGTATATTATTTGCTTTTCCTTGCACATAGCCTAGAGGCTGAATACCAGCACCTGGAACGAGGCTAGCCAGATAATTGGTGTGATTTTAAATGATGCATTTATAGGGTGTTGATTTTATTTATTTTTTCATTAGTGATACAGCCAACCTACTGTATTCTCTTCTTTAGCAGGTTGTTACTTGACTATGATGTATTGTCCCCTGCATGAATTGCCTTCTTCTCTTCATGCTGCTTGCTGCATGTGTGCCTTTCTGCTGCCTCTTGTTGGCTGAAAGTGCCATCACATTCTGCATCTGTACATGTGTCATCACCCATCAACTTGTATCATTCGTACTCACATGAAGTCATCTCCATGGGTTCATCTTTTACATGGTCTAGAAATGTACCTTCACATCCTCTGTCACTAGAGTGCTAACCGACTTGTGCATTACAGATTCCTTCCTTCCCTGGTCTGTGCTGAACGTCTTGGGATAGGAAGTTTTCAAAGTCTCACTTGAATTTACAGAGTATCAATTGATTTTGAGTGTTTACTTGAGTAAGGAACTTCCTCAGGGCAAGTCGCATGAACTGAAGTCGTACCTTGGTAAAAATTTTCTTTTTTTATGTCAAGTCTTTCAAACTGAGTACGTTTCATTATTTATTCTCGATAGTATGACAGGTAAGCTTTGGGGAGCATGAGCATCAGAGATGAAGTCCAGCATTAGCCATCAAAGTTGTGCGGGAAGACTGAACGGGGTGGTAGAAATAATTTCTTAGAGATGTAGAATCAAAGTTCATTTGTCTTCATGCAATGTGGGAGTTCCTTACTAAAGACTTGTTATTCACTTGATCATAAATATGAGGATGTATTTCAAACTATTGGGTAAATTGAAGGTAAAACACTATACAAAATAAAAAAAAAATGGGATCTGCAGCACTGTTAGACATTCAGTATGGTTACAATAAAGTAGTGACAAAATGTTCTAAATAATTTGACCTAGATCATACCGGTGCACTGGTACTGTAGATTAATTCTTCGAGCTGGTTTTAGTCATTTTGTTATCATAAAGAATTCAAATTCAATGCCTGTCAAGAGCATGGTGCTTACTTTTTAGGAGACATAGCAGTGCTAAGGATCCTGATGGTGCTGTATTGTTATTTTGCCAAGTGCGTACCATGGTCTGAATGATGACTCTGGCCCTCGGTCACCCCTGGGACTATCGGACTTGCAGAGGAGTACAGAGATCACTCGACCCCCCCCACCAGGGAGCATAAAATGGTCTTTCGGCTTCCTTTAGTTTCATGCTACATTTCTTCCATCTAAGTAACATTTTGTACACACTGTCACCACCACACCCACATATGAATGTGTACATAGGAAGGTGCCTACACCCAACTGAGTAGGAAGTAGGTGATAAGGAGAAGAGGCGTGTTGGCAGGGCTCTCCCCGATGTTTTCAGTCAGGCTGCTGATTGTGGTTCTTCTCACCATTACACATCATCGATTGCCTGTACATTGTTGATGTCACTTCGATATTTAGGTCACTTTTTATTTTTTCTCTTCACTCCTGTTCTGTAATGTCCATATTGTCAAATGTTCAAATTACACTCAAATAAGTTTCTTGAATTTCTAACTAGTCTCTCATCATCACCATTACCATTTTACGCTACTGATATTCAGTGGTTTACAATTCATAACGTCACTAATAAAAAAAAGTAAAGAGTAAAATCGACACGAGATCAAGATGGGAATCCGGATCAAGAGAAGGAAGAGGAAGATGAAACACTACCTACTGTATGGCGTTTACTACACGTTTGGTGTCCTTTGCTTGATTTCATTGTTATGGGAGAGCCCTGTGGTTTTACTGAACATGATAATTTCGCAGAATGGGCAGGAAAGGAACCCTCTCCTTTGTCCTTTTGCTTGGCGGCATCGCGTGTCTCATATCCGGCTTTATTCCTGAAGGTAAACTATAGACTGTGTGAGTGACTTGCCCAACTGCACCTTGACCACATCCACCCTCAGCTTTCACCTCTTCCTCAACCCAGGCAGTCCTCTCTTTTCTACCTTCTACTGTTTCTTTTCATAGTTGTTTCTACCTTACTTTTTCTAAGTCGTTCTATCTATACTTTTCAAGGATGTCTTATCTGATGACTGAATACTGATCATGCCCTACATCCTGAAATTTATTTTTTCTGCTTACCCTCAAAGGTCAAATTTGAAATTATGAAATTTCAAATCGTTTTACTATTTTTTTTCCTGCTACTTATTCTACTTCCAACTTTCTTTTAACTGGTCTATATTTTCTACTTACATATTCTCCTCTAGATTTCATTTGGAAAAGTAACCTTGCTGGATTCTATGGGAGACTTTTGTCAAATCTTTCTTTACCCTCCCCTCCCCCCTCCCCCCTTCCTACCCATTAGAAACTACACGTTTTGCAGTGAAGACAATTTGTGAATATAATATCTTCACATACATAAAACTAGTATCTTTTAAATACCAGCAGGAGAGTTTGTTTTTAGATTTTAGTTGTTTAGATTCTTTTGTTATGAAGATTTTGTTCACAAATCTGTCTTCACTACAGGAAATGTGGTCTTGTACTGTAAGGTGTCTCTACCACACTTCTGCAGAACTGAGAGTGGTGTGGTCTTGGTCTTCACATTTGTTTCCAAGAGGAAGCAATTCTAACAGCCTTCCTAACCATAAAGAGGATAATCAACAACATCTAAATCCTCTATTATTCATAAAGAAGATAATGGGTTCTGCGGGAGGGTCATACTTATTATTTTGTCAATTTCATCCTTGTTTTTTCTTCAAGAAGATCATAGAACCTAGTTTAATTTAGTACTTTTTCTGCATCAACGGGCAAGTCACTCGATATATTCATTCATAGTTCATAGGAAAATTGATTGGTCATAGAGTAATGAAAGCCAATTTTTTTATTTTCTTGTAGATACTTGTTCATCTAAACTTTATACTGTAGTTTTAAAACCACCATTTGTTTAATTTTAGCTCAAATTATTGCATTTGATCAACGGCTCACAGTAATTTCAACTTGTTCTCTTTATATGAAGTAATTACAGTAATGCTTGAAATTACTCTAATCAAGGGTTTTGACCTCTGCATTCCCTTTCTGTTCATCTTAAGGCAAGGTAAGTAGCTTACAAATTTAGTGAGATGTATGTTGGCTGGGAGAGATGGAGGAAGAGAAAAACAAATTGGCAGTTATAAGAAAATCACAGTTAAAACAATCCTAAGATTTTAGAAAATACGAGTCAGTGCAGTTTAAGATTATTTAAACTTAAAAAACAAGAAAAAAAAAAAAAAATCTGACACGACAATCCAAATTGAATTTGTTTCACCGGCATCCCGTCCCTTACTTTGAACACCTGTGATCCCTCCTCAAGCCATATATCTCACTATGAAAAAGCTCTTTCACCAATGTCTGGTACTAATGACGTCCATATCTCTTTCTCTCCCTTATTGGACATAGACATTTCCTGGCTGATTGTTACACTAAGTTTGGTGGGGAAGTTCGGCATTGCGGCAGCCTTTGCCGTGGTATATGTCTACTCGGCTGAGATCTTCCCAACTGAACTCCGTAGTGTTGGAGTCGGTTCGTGTTCCATGTGCGCTCGCATTGGAGGAATAGTGGCGCCCTTCATTGCAAGCTTAGTAAGTATATTTGTGCCTTTTTATTTTACATAAAATAGAACATTGAAAAAAAATTGACACAGCCTGAAGTAATTTCTCCCTGTCTTCTCCTTTTCTGTATGAGGGGACAGAGAGGGGGGTTGTCACCAGTTCAATGAAGTGGCCTTGCTGTGGATGTGCTGTGTCTTGTGACACTGCTTCTGACCCAGGGCAGTGGACAAGATGCAGGGATGACCCATCATCCAGGAGATGCCAAGATAAGAGGGAGGGAAGAGGGTAGAGGGGAGTGGAGTGTGATAGGGATGGAACGGATGGGTGTGGTTTTTATGCCTTTGTTTTTTGGCTACCTCCCTTGTAAGGGGTAAAAAAGCCTTTGGTATATGTATGTAGAACATTGATGTATCATTTGCATATATACTCAGGTCTCAATTTAGAAAATCCCCCATTCAATGGAATCTGGAAACATTGAGCAAAATCCAGTGACTCCAAATAAATTTCTGAGACCTCCCCTCCCCACACACATTCTGTATGTTCATGGGATATCAATAACCTACCTTCACAATCCTTGGTAAGTCTGTTGCCAGTGACTGATGGGAGGTAGGTTTCCCTCTTAGTGAAACTTGAGGCAACAATTATTATTATTATTATTATTATTATCATTATTATTATTTTCATTATCATTATTATAATTATTATTATTATTATTAT
Source organism: Oratosquilla oratoria (assembly GCF_046742065.1). Taxonomy (NCBI): domain Eukaryota; kingdom Metazoa; phylum Arthropoda; class Malacostraca; order Stomatopoda; family Squillidae; genus Oratosquilla; species Oratosquilla oratoria. Next base: position 1,300,074 of record NC_134800.1, on the reverse strand, counting down.
TATTATCATTATTACATGTTATTTGTTTTTGCTCACAATGATTGTTGTTTTGTACAGCATATTTTGGTTTAAGCTTGACAGTGATTAACCCATTTTTTGTGATTGCTACTCAGGCTCATACGTACAAGCCACTGCCCCTCATCATCTTTGGTTTGCTGTCCATTATTTCTGGATGCCTCATAGTCTTCCTTCCAGAAACCCTTGGGACAGAACTCCCTCAGACTATTTATGAGAGTGAGCAGTTTGGAAAGTAAGTGTTAAATGTTGCAGTCTCCTTTTTCATCTTTTGACATATATTTTTGTTTTTCATATATTGTGATGCTTATGTTTTTTTCTTTAATTCTATTCATGGATATTTAATTTGTATTTTTCTTTACAGGGGTCAGTCCATATTTTACTTTAGCTGCTTTAACAAGAGCCCACCAACAAAGAAAACTATCGACGGTCAAGAATCTTAATTACAACTTTCAGGGATACTCTTTAAGCCATGCCGAGACCATACCATTTGCTACAATTTTTTCTATCTTTTGTGGTAACCACACCATGGATGTGTCATGAAAGATCATAAATCTTATTTTAAAACAATCCAGTAGTGTAGGGTAACACTAGAGATTGACACCAAAGTAACTATTTGTTCCCTTCACCAACCTTCCTGACCTTTCAAAAATTGCCTTAAATACATGGGGATTTTTTTTTTTTTTCTAAATGTATAATAAATTTATCACTAATTCATTTGTTCAGGAGCTAAAGGTTCCCAGTCATCTATAAAGGTTATATTTTTGTTCAAACACAATTGCCATCACATCTGTTGCCATTAGTAACGGAACTTTGACAAATCGTGCAGCAAGAATACCATGGGTCACTAGTCATTTATTTACGACTAGATCTAACAGATATGGCCTTATTGTATACCTTAAGAGGCAGGAGGATGTGGAGTTGGAGGGTTTAGATGTATTACACAAGAATATTCAAATCCAGTGTTACAGGACGTAGAATAAGATTTTTTTTAAGTAGGCCATGAAGAATAATTTTAGTTATCCCAATGCTTTTCATGAATTTGTGAACTTTTTTTTTCTATTTTCAAGAGTAATTTAATATCTGTGATCTTAATAGACATAGCAGAGCAGATTTTTGTAAGCTCATCGTATAGTTAGTAGAATCTGGGTTTGGGACTTCTTAAGAATAAGTGAAGGGTTGTTTCATGATAGGAGTTCATCATCGGGTTCTGATTAATGCTGTTAGTGTCCAAAAGAACTTCAAATGTTATTACTTCAGGTGTCTATGCCAAGTGATATTGATTCTGTTGAGTGAGAAAACAACCTTCAATTTGGTGATTTAACTGTGATGATTTCCAGTATGGAATGAAATGTATTAAGTTTCTTGAGTATAATAGAGTGCAGGTATGATACATGGTCAATCTACTTATAGGTATGATGTATAAAAAGTTATTATTCCCAGAGGTATGAGTATGTTGTCAATCTTTTATAAAGAGTGGAAGTATAGTGAGTGAATCTGAAATATGGCACAATTTAATTCCTTTTGTACATATGTTGCATACAAGGTTATTGTTTCTTTATGAAATGTCTTAAAGCCAAACTTTTTTGTAAAAAATGTTATGTAATAAGATATTTCTTTTATTTAAGTAACTGATGTGAAAGAGTAATTTTTTAGAAGCAGGTAGGAGAATGAAGAATGTTGTACGTAAGATATTTGGTGTAATGTAGATGTTGCAGGTGAGAAAATATGTGTGGTGTAAGTAGTCCAATGGAAGGATATGTTCATAGGTGTAAGAAGGAAAACATTTGATGATAATCTGATCACACATATAGCATAGTGCTATTGAAACCAGATATGTAAGCTCCTTGTTTGTGCACAATACCTGATCTTGAACACAAAGTGACAGTATAATTTAAACTTTTTCATTCCACTGCCATTGAGGTAAATTGAAACAATAACAACTACCTAATACTGCAACTTTGGCTACATAATCTTTCATTGCTCATTTCCAAAGATGTTCACTGTATAGCCAGCCACTTCACTTGTGTATGTCATTGTCATGAAAACCACTGATTGGGTATTGTTATTCCAAGTGTGAGGTGATACGAGGTTTGTCTTTCTGTTATTTCTTTTACATTGAGAACACATCCTAATCATATTGGTTAAATTGTTGTTATTAGTAAGGCAGTGGCAACAGTAACTTTAGATCAGATTAGATCTGTTATCTGCACAAATGGATTGTGTGTCAATAATTGCAGGAAAGCAACTGAAATATTGCCCGAATGAACTCATGGAAGGAATAGCTGTTGAGTGAGCTCATTGCTACAATACCTTTCATATCATTTGTAGTTTTTACTTATATGCCAATGAGTTGCAGAATTATCATAAATTTCTAGTTTATTTTTATGCAATTTATATACAGCAGACACAGCTTTTTATACATTATTGTGCAGTTAGCTGTGGACTCATATATTTTTCTGTAATGGAAGAAAACATCTTAAGATGTCTAACTTTATACATTAGATTCAAGAACTAGTGTCATTTGTAATAAAGACCATTGTCATTTCCATGAAAAATGGTAAGTTTCCATGAAGCTCCACAATATGTATAAGAACAAACAGAAGTTTACTGAAATACACCCAATTTTTATCATGATAAGATAGAATTAATAACTTGAAGCAGTGTATATAACACTTTCAATTCATCTATTACTTTTGATAACAAACATTGAAAGCCTGTTTTGCATAATTGGGGCAAACAAGTAATCATCTACGCTGTACTGCAATCACATCCTACACGTATATTCATTATGTAATTATTTCAACTCAAAGTTCAAACAATAGTCAATCATACGTGGGCTTCTGTTCTCTTGAATGACTCTTGTTTAGTACTTACAATGAACTGTATGAGGTTATTTGGTCATTACACCAGGTTATCTCTCATGTTAACAATTATTAATAAAAGTTATTGAATACATATTCAATCAGAATTGAGTGCCATGAGGTTTGTTGCAACCAACCTTATAATACACAATTCTGTTTTTTTCTTTCCCTGCATCAATAAGTAAAGGCATAAGAGAGTCTGGGAAGAGTTTTCCAACCAGTACCCCAAGGCTTGGGGCTTTTAATGTGTGTGGATGTGGTACAGATGAGAGTAATAGGGAAGAAATAGGCAGTATGTTTGTGAGAAGAAAGATGGATGTGTTGGCATTGAGTGAAACTAAGTTGAAAGGGTAGGGCAAGTTTGAGTTTGGTAGTGTAGTTGGGAGGATCTCGTGAGTGAAGAGAGGATGAGGGAGTGAAGAGATAGATAAGCGTGTAGTGGAGTGGAAGGAGGTTTCTTTAAGGTTAATGTGGATGAAGGTGAAACTGGGAAGGGCTATGTGGGTTTTTGTAAGTGCATACAGGCATGGTAGCGAGAGGAGTGTAGAAGAAAGGGAGGCTTTTAGGATAGATTTAAATGAGTGCATAGAGTGATTAGGGAGAAATGTCAATGTAGTTGTATTGGGAGACCTTAATGCTAGGGTAGGAAATGAACCAACAGACAGAATGGTTGGGAAGTGTGGAGTTCCAGGAAAAAATAATAGTGGAGAGTTGGTGGAGATGTGTCTAGAGAGTTGATAACAAATACAGTGTTTAGGAAGAAAGTCAAGCATAAGTACACATGGGGCAGGGTGGTAGATAGAGTGCTAATGGACTATATAGTGGTAACCAGGAGAATAGTAGGAAGAGTTAAGGATATACATGTTCTAAGGGGAGAGAGTGGGGTGTATCAAATCATTTTTGGTGGAAGGTAAGTTGAGAGTGGAGAGATAAAAAGGAAAAGGACAGAAGGTAGAGAGATGCTGAAAGTGAACTGCTTCAATGAGAAAGAAAAAGAGGAGTATAAGAAGAAGCTGAGAGAGGAGTGGGAAGGAGTGAAGGATACAGTAGAACTAGGAGTGGAGGAGGAATGGGGATGGTTCAAGGAGGGAGTCACAAGGTGTGCAAAAATGGTGTGTGGAAGAGAATGGGAGGAAATAGAAGGAAGGGTAGTGAGTAGTGGGATGAGGAAGTAAAGAAGGTTGTAGGAGAGAAGTGAGCATTCACAGATTGGTTACAAAATAGGACGAGAAAATTATATGAGAGGTACAAAGAAAAGAGAAGTATAACATATGATAAAGAAGGTAAGGAGAAGAGCAGATATGAAATGGGATAAGAGTATGACAGAAAATTTTTAAGTTAATTAAAAGATGTCTTTGAAAGAGATTACAAGAGGAAGAGGAAGTGAATCAAGTAGAGAATAAAAGGTAAAAGGTGAAGATGGAGAGATGATAATGGAAGACAAGGCAGTAAGAAAAAGATGGGCAGAGTATTTTAAGGAGTTACCATGTGAAGGAGGATAGGGAGGGAAAGGTAGTTGCAGTGGAAAGTGCTATGAAAAAGACAGTGATGAGTGAGGAAAATGGAGGAGAAATAAGGAGAGACGAGGTGAAGGCATTTGATAAGATGATGAGAGCAGGTAAGGCACCTGGATTGGATAGGTGTCATGCAAAGTGTCTAAAAAAAATGAGGTACAGTGATGGTGGACTGGTTGAAGTTATTTAATGTTTGTTTAAGAGAGGGTAGAATACCAGAGGACTGGAGGAGTGCCTGTATAGTTCCACTTTACAAGGGAGAAGGGGATAAGTGTGAGTGTAGTAGTTTCAGAGGGATCTGTTTGTTAAGTTTAGTTGGGAAGGCTTATGGGAGGGTCTTGATTGAGGGGATTTGGAGAGGAACAGAGGGAGTAATTGATGAGGAACTGTGGGTTTAGGACAGGTAAGGGTTGTGTGGTAAGACAGATATGTGAGAGAGCTTTAGGAAAAGGTAAGGATGTTTTTTGGGCCTTTATGGATTTGGAAAAGGCTTATGACAGGGTAGACAGGAAGACATTGTGGGAGATATTGCAATATGGGATAGGAGGAAAGCTGTTAAGAGCAGTCAAGATTTTTTACAATAGAGTGGAGGTAGAATGTAAATTGAGAGAAGCAAGAAAATCCCTTGGGGGATTAAAAAGTGTAATGAGAAATAAACATTTGGGAATGGAAGCTAAGAGAAGATTGTATGAAGGAGTGATTGTGCCGACAGTACTGTATGGGGCAGAAACATGGAACATAAGAGAAGAAGAGAGAAGGAGTTTGAATGTGTTGGGGATGAGGTGCCTGAGAAGTATGATAGGGGTTACTAGGTTGGATAGAGTGAAAAACGAGGATATGAGGAGGAGAACGGGGGTGGAAAGGGAGTTGGGATTTAGGGTTGACGAGTATCGGGATGGTTTGGAAAGAATGAGTGAAGATATATTAGTAAAAGAGATGTGGAAGGAGTGAACATGATGGGGCGACCAAGGATGAGTTGGATTGATGGGGTAAAAGGGGCACTGGGAAAGAGGGGAGTGTCTGTTGAGGAAGGATGGGAGAAGACAGAAGATAGGGGTGATTGAAAATGGTTGTGTATGGATGATGCTTTGATGCATGAAAGGGAGTGGGCAGGGGGATGGGGGAGAGAGATTTTGTGTAAAAAACAGATTGACACAATCCGAAGGGATTTCTCCCCGTCTTTTCCATTTCTGCATGAAGGGAGGAAGAGTGGAGGTCGCCGATTTAATGAAGAGGCCTTGCTGTGGGTGTGCTGTTTTGCGACACTGCTTCTGACCCAGGGCAGTGGGCGAGGTGCGTGGCATTTGACAGGCTTTCATAAGCTTTAAATAAGGTGTTTTAATTACATGACATTATAGTCTTCAAAGGGACCAAAGCTAGGCTTGTGGTGGTCCTGGAAGATGAACAGCAGAGCTGACTTTTTTCTAAAACTTTTACATCTGTAGTGACGTGATGCATCCTACGACCCGTCACACATTAATCAAAGAAATCTTTGGAGCTAGCATTTCCAAGTTCCTGTAGTTGGCAAGTGTGGTTCGCAAGGGTGTCCCTGCCAGCCAGCGGCCAGCCAATCAGGAACTTGGAAAGCTCCTCACGTTCCCGCCAGCCTCCTTTAAAAGGTCGGCGTTTCGCTGAGATGGGCAGAACAGTCCCGACCAGCGCACAAACTACATCTCCTCGTCCAGTCTTCTAGCTGTCCCATCGAGCCTCGCCGCCATCATCTGCTACCGCCTCGCTGACGTTAGGCTTCACGTCCAGCTACAACCATAAGCTCCACTAAGCTGTGGCCTTAGTCCGAGCTTCACCTATATTTCTCATGTGACACTTCTAGTGTTGCACCTTGTGGCTAATTACCAAAAGAAAGAGATTAGATATTTTGTGTTGATTTCCATTTGTCCTGCCGCTGTTCCGAACTAAAACTACTACACATCCTTTACTTCCAATTGCAGGTTCATTCTTTAGAGCAGGGGTTCTCATTAGGGGTGAAATTCACCCCCAGGGAGGAATTTTGGGTTTTCTGGGGGTGATTTGTGACCACAGTCAGTTTATGCGGTGAGGAAAGTAATTATAGGTTTTGGCCTATCTGGCCTGTCACCTGGGCTGGAATTATACTAATATGGGAAAAATATATACTAATTTGGAAAAAATAAAAGGGTTTTTAGTAATATTTGCATATTATTTAGAATGCACTTTTTGAAACAGGCAATCTTGGAAAGGAGGGGGGAATGACATTCAGACAAATGGTGAAAGGGGTGAATGGGCCAAGGAAGGCTGAGAATCCTTGCTTTAGAGAGTAACACTAGGTCTCGGAATGGGGCCAAAATCTTCATCAACTTCAACTGTATTTCTTACATCTATTTCATTTTATTATTGTGCAGGAATTATTATCATATGAAAGTTCCTTGATTTTGATTACTTTGAGTGCATCGTCTCCACATGAAACAATAAGAAATAAACTTATAAAAGGACAAACTACGAGACTGTTTAGAAATGCGTCTTGTGTTTGTTTTTGGGCAGGAATTAATTAAAGGTGACGTGATTTGTTTTGTGTTACTCTGTGTGTAGCAGTTATATCCAAGAAAGTCTGAGGAGAATTTCCTAGATTGGTACATCGAAGGCATGGCAACTTATCAAAGCGAGTAAAATGTTGACTGAACACTCAGGTCCAACAAACTACAAAGACCGAATCTGAACACTTATGTAAACATATTAGTTGCTGAGAATGATGTGCATTATTTCTCTCATGACTTTTGTTGTTGTTGTATTGTATCCATGCTTCTATTACATCATAAATAAACTGCGATGTATTTGCACCAAGGGGTCACATTCGCCAACATCTGTACCACCCCTCTCTCCATAGAACGTGAGGGCTTCTCTCAACCTAATAAAATAGCTCGGATTTAGGAAGAATAAAAAAAAGTCACATATTCCTATCGGCCTCTAGACACAACACACATCGTAGGGACCACATACACATCCAGGTTCAATGATTCGTTCTACAGTTTTGATTGTCGGCAAGTGATTTTATCTAAACGATTGGAGCCCTGTGTAAATTATTGCAAAACTATCACCAGTGCAGTGTAAATACGCCACGTTCGGCCGCTATGGCAGGTTATGTTAGGTAGATTGTCATAATTTTACGCCATATTGTTAATTGTGGCTCTTTCTACTGCATAAATGACTAAGAAATACATACCCTAAATTAACCTGAGAAACTAATCTAACCTAACCACCCAACCTAGTTAAATTTAAAAAAACGTAGATTCCATACCGTCAGAAGCATTGGCTTTCATCCGTGGGTCCAGAAACAGCCAAACCCCAAATTGTGGCGTATTTTTATGGCAATTATAATTACATTGAATGTTAAAGAATTTAACGTATTATGATGTGGTGATGAAGTTCTATTCTATGGATTTTATTGATTAAAGCCCACTTGAAGTCCGGATATGACGGCGATACTTTCTTTTTAAGTTACTATTTCTGAAGATAAGCTCTTTCTTGATTATCATCCCTTTCAGTGCAATGGAGTTATATATTGTTTATAGCCCAGAGAACTCCAGTGTGCACAGCCTGTTGCGAAAAATGCATACATTCTACTTTATCAAAACACCATAACTCTGTTTTTACAAATATATTACACATCCAAATACAATGTTCAATTGCCAGTGTGACCGTATGGTTCATACCTTGCAGTTTACAAGCAAGCTTTCTAGTTTCTTTTTTTTTTAAGAGAAAACGCAAAACATTAATGGGTGACTACAACAATTATGGTATTTCTTTTCATGCATAAAAAATATATGCAGGAGTAACGACCAGGAAGGATAAACTAACGAAGTAGAGTGCTTTCGTGTATCTACATCTTCAGTGTTCATCCATATAGTCTTGCAATTTCTACCTATTGTAATCTCCCTGTAATAGTACTGAAGATTTAAATGCATGAAAGCTGCCTCGTTATATTTTTCCTAGTGGTTACTCTTGCATTTGTGAGCATTTCTAGTTATTTTTATTGAACTGATATATATATATATATATATATATATATATATATATATATATATATATATATATATATATATATATATATATATATATATATAACGTTAAAACCATGTTGGAGTAGAAAAGACTGGAGACGGGGAATCTATATTTCGATTGCAAGCAGCAATCCTCTTCCTGAAGAGGATTGCAGCTTGCAATCGAAATTGATAGATTCCCCGTCTCCAGTCTTTTCTACTCCAACAGTGGTTTTAACGTGATTGACAAATGTGTGATTACATTTTTCACCTGTAATATATATATATATATATATATATATATTATATATATATATATATATATATATATATTATATATATATATATATATATATATATATATACCTCCCTTATGAGGGGGAAAAAGCCTTTGGTATATGTATGTATGCATATCTACAAACACTAATATGTGATTATCGGCTGAAAGAAACCTGCACAGCGAAGCTATAGCGATAATCCTATACCACACTCCTGGTCATATGGCCAAATCCCGAAGGTTGAGTGTGGTTGAATTTTCCGCCAAAATCATCGGAAATTTAAAATTCCCGGCTCTGTGCAGGCATGCGCATTGTCGACCCCACCTCCCCCTCCCTACCCCTCCCTTCTTACCCGGCTCCCCGGCTTGCTGAGCTCACTTACATCGCGGAAACGGGACAGAGTGGTCAACTTGCTGCCCACATAGGAGCAGGCGGTCCCGTTTCCTGCTGGTTAATCGTCTGTTAGTTTTATCGCTTTCCGCTTGGCTGCTGGTTTGTCCCATTCTTCGACTACCCTTTTAGTGATCCAAATGTTACCTTCTTATTTCTTGTGCTCCGGCTTGTGCCCGTTGCTGCGAGTCTGGTAGTGCGGAGGGGGGCTTCTGGTGTCGGCGGCCCCTTACCTAAGTTCTACGGTCCCACAGCTTGGATTGTCAGGACCTAGGCGTAGACTTTGATATTATACGAGCACAATCCGTTCCCGTCTTCGAGCCGTCCGTGGTAAGAACCCGGGCCTCTCGGAAGACGTGGGAACATGTCTTATGGTACGGAGGGTGGCGCCCCCCAAGGTCCTCGGGCCTCTCGGCAGCCCCATACCTCCGACCATCATCGGTCCTCTATTGCCTCACGGTTTGTATCAAGCCCTAGGCGTAGACTTTGACCATATACGATCGCAATCCGTCCGTCTTCAGGCCGTCCGTGGTAAGAACCCGGGCCTCTCGGAAGACGTGGGAACGTGTCTTATGGTACGGAGGGTGGCGCCCCCCAAGGTCCTCTGGCCTCTCGGCAGCCCCATACCTCCGACCATTATCGGTCCTCTATTGCCTCACGGTTTGTTTCAAGCCCTAGGCGTAGACTTTGACCATATACGATCGCAATCCGTCCCCGTCTTCAGGCCGTCCGTGGTAAGAACCCGGGCCTCTCGGAAGACGTGGGAACGTGTCTTATGGTACGGAGGGTGGCGCCCCCCAAGGTCCTCAGGCCTCTCGGCAGCCCCATACCTCCGACCATCATCGGTCCTCTATTGCCTCACGGTTTGTATCAAGCCCTAGGCGTAGACTTTGACCATATACGATCGCAATCCGCCCCCGTCCTCAGGCCGTCCGTGGTAAGAACCCGGGCCTCTCGGAAGACGTGGGAACGTGTCTTATGGTACGGAGGGTGGCGCCCCCCAAGGTACTCTGGCCTCTCGGCAGCCCCATACCTCCGACTATCATCGGTCTTCTATTGCCTCACGGTTTGTATCAGGACCTAGGCGTAGACTTTGACCATATACGATCGCAATCCGTCCCCGTCCTCAGGCCGTCCGTGGTAGAACCCGGGCCTCTCGGAAGACGTGGGAACGTGTCCTATGGTACGGAGGGGGGTGCTCCCGAGGATCATCAGGCCTCTTGGCAGCCCCATACCTCCGACCAGTAATGACCCTCTAACGGCTTATGGCTTGCTCTGTCAGGCCCTAGGCGTAGTCTGACATTTCCACTCGTAATCCGTTCCCCATACGTCTTCGAGTCGTCCGTGGTAAGAACCCGGGCTTCCCGGAAGACAAGGGGACGTGTCTTATGATACGGAGGGTGGCGCCCCGAGGATCATCAGGCCTCGGCAGCACCATACCTCCGACCTTCAATGGTCTAACGCCTCATGGCACCACCCTCCTTCCATGTTTCTTAAGAAAAAAAAAAAAAAAAAAAAAAAAAAAAAAAAACATGTTACCACACAGCTCTTCTCTTGAGCCACAGCCAACCTCTTGTCAACTTCACCTGGCTTGAGTTTAAAGATGACTTACCTGATGTTCCACCCCCAAGTAAAACACAAAAGAACTTTAGGCTTAGGGAGTCTAGTGTTAGAATTAGTATAAATCGGTTCAAAGATAAACTACAAACATTTAGCGTAATGAGAAGAGGAAAATTATTTAAATAGTACAGTTTAAGTTGACGCAAAGTGCTAGGTATTGTATAGATAAAATGCCTTGACCATAAAAAAAAAAAAAAAAAACTCAGGTCGAAATGGACATGACTTTTCCTATTTAACTTAAGCTAATCTACAGTCATGATGGTCGAGAATTTTACCATGTTAAAGTTAATTTCGACGCTCACTGTGACTCAGGTCGAAATGGACATGACTTTTCCTATTCAACTTGAGCTAATCTACAGTCATGATGGTCGAGAATTTTACCATGTTAAAATCAATTTCGACGCTCACTGTGACTCAGGTCGAAATGGACATGACTTTTCCTATTAACTTGAGCTAATCTACAGTCATGATGGTCGAGAATTTTACCATGTTAAAATCAATTTCGACGCTCACTGTGACTCAGGTCGAAATGGACAGGACTTTTCCTATTCAACTTAAGCTAATCTAGAATCATGATGGTCAAGAATTTTACCATGTTAAAATAAATGTCAACGCTCACTGGGACTCAGGTCGAAAGGACCATGACTTTTCCTATTCAACTTGAGCTGATCTACAGTCATGATGGTCGAGACTTTTAAAATTGTTAAAATTAATTTCGACGCTCACTGTGACTCAGGTCGAAATGGACATGACTTTTCCTATTCAACCTAAGCTAATCTACAGTCATGATGGTCGAGAATTTTACCATGTTAAAATCAATTTCGACGCTCACTGTGACTCAGGTCGAAATGGGTATGACTTTTCCTATTCAACTTAAACTAATCTACAGTCATGATGGTCGAGAATTTTACCATGTTAAAATTAATTTCGACGCTCACTGTGACTCAGGTCGAAAGGGACATGACTTTTCCTATTCAACATAAGCTAACCTATAGTCATGATGGTTAAGAACTTTACCATATCAAAACTAATTTCAACACCCACTGTGACTCAGGTCGACATAAACATGACTTTTCCCATTCAACTTAAGCTATTCTACAGTCATGATGGTCGAGAATTTTACCATGTTTAATTAATTTCAAAACTCACTGTGACTCTGGACGAAGTGAACATGACTTTCCTATTCAACTTGAGCTAATCTACAGTCATGATCGTCGAGAATTTTACCATGTTAAAATTAATTTCGACGCTCACTGTGACTTAGGTCGAAATGAACATGACTTTTCCTATTCAATTTAAATTAATCTACAGTCATGATGGTCCAGAATTTTACCATGTCAAAATTTATTTCAACGCTCACTGTGACTCAGTGATGTCACGGTATGATAAGATGACGTCATTATGTGATAAATTGACCTCACCATGTAGTCCTATGACGTCAATTTGTGTCTGTGACGTCACGAGACGATCCTATGGCGCTATGATTAAATCCGGTGACGTCACAGTATAATCACATGATGTCACTAGGTATTAAACATATAGAAGTCCGCTTGTGGGTGAAGAGACGTCATAAACTGCCATAACACACTATTGGATGAGAACGCTCGCCACGGGCTTCGAGGACTTCCCGCGGGAAGACTTGGGGTGAGTTGGATATATACCGAGGGTTCAGGCCCGTCTTAGTGGGAGACGCTCAGGGAACGTCTTCACCCAGGACGAAGCCTCTTGACTAACGCCCACGGACGAGGTCGCTCGGAAACGAACTCGGCCTCGCATACTCCCTTTCGGTCTCTCGCTTACCCCGAGGATCTTCACGAAACTAGTGAGAGTGGTAGGCGTACGCTGGACGGAAGCAAGCGTCTCCACACTCAGGTTCCTAGACGGCTAGTTGATGCATTTGCCCACCGGGGAGGGTGCATCGGCCGACATCTCAGTGGCTCTGAGAGTGTTGGCGGACGTGGAGTTCGGGGTGGACTGGAACGGGTCTGCCCTTGCTCCCATACAGGGACTTCATTGGCTCGGGATTGAGTAGGACACAGTCAGCGCTCTTCGGGTGCTTTCCTGCGCCAAGAAAGCGTGTTTCTCTCACACGTTCTCCCTCCTTCAGTGGCGGGGGGGGGGGTACCTCAACTTCGCGACTTCGGCCCTTCCACTGAGCCGCTTGGGGCGCCGACGGCTGGTACGGGAGGTCGACAGGAGCCCACTACTTCTCCCGCGTGACCTGCCCGGGCCGATACCCTTAGTACTCCATAGCTTGTTGCGTCCCGGGCTTCGGTCGGGGCCCCTACGCCGGTCGCTCTATCCAGGTTTCAAGAGACCTTCGTAGTGTAGCAACTACGCCCACAAGTGTTCGAGTCGCTCTCCCTCCACTACGGCACCCCAGAGGTGGACCTGTTTGCCTCCCCAAACACGACCCAACTCCCCCTCTACCTCACCTGCATCTAAAGGACACGCACAGGAGGCCCAGACGCCTTCACGGAGGACTGGAATAGCTGGAAGTAGGTATTCTTTTTCCTCCTCCAGCGACACTAGTCCTCCTGAAGGTGATGCAGACCCGCAGGTCCTTCAATGGTCAGGTCCTCCTGATAGCTCCCTACTGGCCAACCCAGCCGTGGTTCGGGGAGCTAATGAGATGGGGCCCTTCTCCCCTTCTACTGGGGTCAGCCTGCCTAGCCAACAATGACATGTATAACAATCTAACTGATCTAATTATTAATGCACAAAATACATTTATCCCCCTAAAGTCAATACGGAAAAATAGTAATACTCCCAAATGGATGACGGACAGATTGAAACATGAGATCGGAATGAAAAGAGGACTTTACGTAAAAATGAAAAACGGGGAATCACACCTTAGATCAAGATATAACGAAATGGCAAAGCTGGTTAAAAGGAATACACGTTCAGCGAAACGTAATTATGAAATCAAGGTTGCCAGTCAAGCAAAATCCAACCCAAAGGGTTTCTTTCACCTCTATAGAACAAAAAATAAAGAAAGAATAGGACCAATTAAAAACAATGAAAATGTCATGATTGAATCGGAAGAAAAAATGAGTGAGGAGTTTAACAATTATTTTCTATCGGTATTTACTGATGAGAGGTTAGATAAAGTACCTGACTGCGATCCGATTTTCAGAGGGGATGAAGAAAGTAGTCTAACTAATATCAGCATTAGTAAAGAGGAAGTAGTCAAGCAGATTGACAGACTTAAAGCTACAAAATCTCCGGGTCCAGACGAAATTTGTCCAAGAATGCTTAAAGAGTGTAAATTTGAAATCTGCGACCAGTTAACTGAAATATTCAATAAATCGGTAGACACTGGTTCTGTTCCAACTGCTTGGAGGCAGGCAAACGTTGTTCCTGTTTTTAAGAAGGGAGATAGATCGTCTATATGCAACTACAGGCCAATCAGTTTGACATCGGTTATAGGAAAAATGCTTGAATCAATAATAGTAAATAGACTCAGAGAACACATTGAAGGGCATAATTTAATTCGTGTTTCACAGCATGGTTTCTCCAAGGGTAAGTCATGTGTGACTAATCTTCTATCCTTTTACACTAAGGTATATAAGGCGGCAGACAACAATGAAAATTACGATGTTATTTACCTTGACTTTAGCAAAGCGTTCGACAAAGTGCCACACCAGAGACTACTAAATAAAATCAAAGCCCATGGCATAGGAGGAAAAGTGTTAGAATGGATTAGAGCTTGGATTAGTAACAGAAAGCAACGGGTCACCATAAATGGAATAAAATCTAGGTGGGGCAATGTTACTAGCGGGGTTCCCCAGGGCTCGGTTTTGGGTCCCTTGTTGTTCATTATGTATATAAACGACTTAGACGAAGGGTTAAATAGTGATGTTAGTAAGTTTGCGGACGACACTAAAATAGGACGCCTAATTAGGTCAGGAGACGACGCCCAGATTCTGCAGGATGACCTTAATAAGCTGTTAACATGGTCGGTGAAGTGGCAAATGAACTTCAATATCTCTAAGTGTAGCGTGTTAAACGTAGGGCTACACAACCCCGAAAATAGATACAACTTAGATAACACGTTTTTAGAAAAATCTGAGTGCGAGAGGGACTTGGGAGTTCTGGTGAGTCCGGACCTTAAAACCAGGAAGCAGTGTATTAGCGCCAGAAATAAAGCTAACAGAGCATTAGGCTTCATTGCTAGGACGGTAACGAATAGAAGTGCAGAGGTAATTATTAAACTCTACCTAGCGATAGTTAGACCCATCCTTGACTATGCGGTACAGTTTTGGTCTCCGTCCTACAGAATGGACGTAAATTCATTAGAATCAGTACAGAGAAGAATGACCAAAATGATACAAGGACTCGGAAATTTGCCTTACGAAGAGAGGCTTAGGCACCTAAACTTACACTCTCTGGAAAGACGCAGAGTGCGGGGTGATCTAATAGAAGTGTTCAAGTGGATCAAAGGCTATAACAAGGGTGATGCAAACAAGGTCATCATAATAAAACAACAGGGCAGGACTCGCAGTAATGGGTACAAACTGGACAAATTTAGATTTAAGAAGGAAATAGGCAAGAATTGGTTTACTAATAGGGTGGTCGATGAATGGAATAAACTTAGTAACCATGTAGTAAGCGCTGAAACTATCAGTTGTTTTAAAAAACGATTAGACAACTTTATGGATGGGGATGACAGGTGGTGATGGATACGGAGCTGCCTAGTGTAGGCCTTATGGTCTTTTGCAGTCTCCTTTATTTCTTATGTTCTTATGTTCTTACCACGCCTCTTCAAGCGTCACTCCAACTTGATACTTGGAGTTTCTACGGGGAGCTCTCAGCCAACTCTTCTCTACAGAGGCAGCAGACAAGATGCTCAGAGCTCACCTTCCGTCCTCAGTGCGACAGTGTGGGTCCTGCTGAAGGAGATTCCGGAACTGCCTTCGGAGACGCGCGATGGTGACCATCTCCGCCAGCATGGTTCCGGACTTCCTGACTTGGCTGGCTACCTCCACCAACAGGGCACCGGCAACTATCTTGCCTCACTATACAGCCCTCACTGATCCGCTACGCTTGGGCATGAACATCCGAGTGCCTCAGAGGGCGCGAACCCTCCTAATGAAGGGGATCAGCGCCTCGAGAGAGCCGAGACATCATCCGGTCCTGGCCTGGTCCTTGCATCGTGTTCTGCAGTACCTGGCGTTCGAAAGGGCCATTATGGAGGAATATCACTTCCCTCAACGTGTCGTCTTTCTGCTCGCCTTGACTACGGACTACAGGGCTTCACAGCTGGTGGCAATCAACCGCCACCCGTCCGTCTCCAAACTGGAGGAGGACAGCTCGGCCCTAACCCTCTCTCCATCACCAACATTCCTGGCCAGGAACGGCCGAGCGGACGACATGATTGGCCCTCTCAGAATACAATCCTTCCGGGAGGGAGGACGCCCACATCCACTGCGCCCGGTCCGTGCGTTCGAAGACTACGTGGACCACACGGAAGAGATTTTTGAGGATCATCTCTTCTATAACTCGAAATTTAGGATTCCCCTAACCCCGAGGTCCCGGGCACACCTGCCTTTCCGCTCTGTGGGAGAGAGCCGACCCGGGCCATGCCCCGCACGCCCACAGCATCAGGGACTTTGTGGCATCGCTGGCGTTTCTCCGCACCCACTCGGTGGAGCGGGTGCAGGACCTAGGGGCTGAACATCGACGACTCCCTTGGGGACACGGTGTCTCTACCACTCGGTCACCCCTGGCCCATGTGTCGCCATGGAAACGGCTCCACCCCTATCATCTCATAAAAAAAAAAAAAAGGGGTGGAGGGGGCAAAGGGCGATCGAGGAGTGGGGAGGGGCCAGAAACCGCTGAACAGGATACGAATTTCGTATAATTTACGCATCGTGTGAACAGTGCAATGTTGTGCATGTCACATTCTTCGGCGTGGGTACTTGACGTTTCTTTCTCCCCTCTACTGAGTGATAAAATGAATAAGTCTCCCATAGGAAAGACACACGTAATAACGGTTTGAATCAGGCTTCACCTCTCCTCCCACCTGTCCTCGTCTCATGCATAGCTTCGCTGTGCAGGTTTCTTTCAGCCGATAATATTTCTTTGTCGCGGCTCGTGCCGCTTAAATTGTTCTTATCGGCTTAAGAAACCTGCACAGATTTAGGGTCCCTCCCTCCTCCCACAGGCGAAGCCTTCATTTCTCATTGAGGTGAGCTCAGCAAGCCGGGGAGCCGGGTAAGAAGGGAGGGGTAGGGAGGGGGAGGTGGGGTCGACAATGCGCATGCCTGCACAGAGCCGGGAATTTTAAATTTCCGATGATTTTGGCGGAAAATTCAACCACACTCAACCTTCGGGATTTGGCCATATGACCAGGAGTGTGGTATAGGATTATCGCTATAGCTTCGCTGTGCAGGTTTCTTAAGCCGATAAGAAGAATTTAAGCGGCACGAGCCGCGACAAAGAAATATTCTATACAGTGAATAAATATTTACTTTCAATACTATTGATTGCATGAACGCAACTAAATCGAAAGATACAAGCCATCGGCCACTTTAAGGTGTCTGCGATGGGTACTGAGTACACTTATGAAGCCCTCTGGCCGAGCGGGCTCGGGCGTCGTTATTTGCGAGGTCAAGGGCGTGGCGGTTCGAACCCTGCCACCGGTGAAGTTGAACCAAAGACCAGAGTTCATTAACTTCAATGCTACAAAGTCCTCTGTGAGGGGCATCGGCAAAGTTGGACCAAGGGCATGGTTCTTTAGATTCCGCGTTACAAAGTCCGCTGTAAGGGGCACCGTTCTAGCCTCCCGATAGGGGGGGGGAGTTTGTGACGTCAAACCATATTATCATCATTATCATCATCTTAGATTACAAAGGAGGAGCATGCCGACAGTAGACCTTTTGGTCCATAACTAGGTCGGATGCGAAAAAAAGATAATAATGATAAATAAATAAATAAATAAATAAACAAATAGATAAATAAATAATAGATAAATAAATGAATAAATAGATAGATAAAATTATGAACGTATGAGCAATAATGAATAATATAAGTAAATAGATAAATAAAGTTAAATAACAAACAAACAGGTAAATAGTAAATAATAAATTGACATGCCTAATACTAAATGATAATCAAAGAAATATTAAATGAACAGACAAATAACAAATAAATAATATAAAACAATGGCAGGCATTACAGCATCTTGTTTAGGTGTTTATCTAAAAGGAATCTTAAAGCTTCGAACTGAACTACATTGCACTGCCTCTGCAGGAAGTTTATTCCATTCATTAACTACACGGTCGGCGAAGTTGTTTCTACCCACTTTCAAGTTAAATCTATATATTTCCAGTTTGAATTTTACTTAAAGGTTCGATGAACTTCGAGAAGATGTTTCCCTTTGGTTTCGGGGATCCACCTCCAGACCACAAAGGCCGCGAGGAGATTGGCCGCTGCTGGGATGAAGAAAACGAATCGGAGAGAGACGGCTCTCACTAAGCGTGGAGTCGCGAAGGAAAAGGCACCAGCGATGATGATTTCCATCATGTTGCAGAGGGAACAGCCAATAGACTGAACCGCCGAGGGCACGAGTTCCCCAATCAGGACTGGGGGAATGACGTTGGCACCCGTTGATGAAGCTAGCACAAAGCACAACAAGAAAACCACCGCGAGTTCCTCGGGGACGAAAGAGACGGTCAAGGGGAGGAACATGAGAGCCAAGAAAAGAGCGCTTAAGATCGAAGACCCGATGAAGAGAGGCTTCCTGCCACAGAGGTCGCTCACCAAGACTCCGGGGATTAAGGCGACGAGTCGGGCGACGGCCAGGTAGATGGTACAGAGACCCGGGTCGAGGGGAACTCCCATCTGACCGAAGAGCAAAGTCGAGTAAGGCGTGATGAGGGGGAAGCCATTCGATCCGTACAAGACGAAGAGGAACGCCAGCGTTAGGACGGGCTTGTAGTTGCTCGAGGATTTCATCTGCCGCACCTGAAATAGGGTTCAGTTCATAAGAATATCATGAATCTTCAGCCTACTTTCACAACAGTTGTACGTACCCTTGTATGTCCACTATACATACACACGGACGTATATACACACATACATACATTTTTAATTGCATATAGAGTCTGAAAGCCTCACTAACATTACGAACCGCTATTCTCCCCTTGCGCAAGGGTGGCAGTAGGTTGTCACAAATTTGTCTGTAGATATGTTTACCGTCGATCATGAGGTCGATGAATGCATTTATTCATACATGTAGTCATTCACACGTACACACACACACACACACACACACACACACACACACACACACACACACACACACACACACACA
>NC_134800.1:1268563-1273563 GCF_046742065.1 Oratosquilla oratoria | reverse complement strand
ACCCATCAAGTTTGCAGACTTACCTCGGGTACGAAGATGATGATGATGAGGACAAGAAGGAGGGGCGCGGCGCTCAGGGTCGTCACGTGATTCCAGGACAGAAAGAAGCTGGCCACTGTGATCTCCAGAACGCCGAGGTTCGACGTGAGCCTCGGCAGACTGGAAAGGGTTCCTCGGATCTTGGGAGAGACCAGTTCGCTGATGAGGGGCTGCGTGGCGTTCAGCATGAAGGCGTACGCTGCCCCGTCAAGTCCGCGGCCGATGAAGATGTTGGTTTTGGAAGGGGCAAGGCCCATCAGTAAACGGCCTGAGGTGGTCAGGATGAGGGCCAGGACTGTCGTGCCCTTAAGGCCGAACAAGTCGATGACGAGTCCAGAGACGAAGAGGAAAGGGAGGCTCGTCATCAGCGGCAGCGAGGCTGAAAGTGAAACTTCTCTTATATCTCGGAATTTCTGCCGAATAATGTTTTCCATACAAAGGTGTGTGTACACAGTGGCGGACACTCGAACCTGGCCACGTGTTATATGAGAACTGTATTAACATAGCTTTCTTTGCTGAACATACATCTTATACAACATTTTTCTTACAATAGAATTATTCTTTGTTAATCTAATTCCAGTATTGCAAACGCAATAGATCTGATGTTTCTTGGGAAAATACATAGATAGCTACCGAGCCAGTCAGATTCGTCCTCGGTTAGCGATAGTTTAGGAGTTGTGAAGGAGTCGTTGGTGGTTCTGTTATCGTCACTTATCTGGACAAGGTCAACGACTGTGTTCGCCCAAGATAATAAGTTTCCCTCCATAAGCATGCAAGTGGCGATGACGATTGCGCACGCAATCTGGAAAAAAAAAATCTTTGAGATACAGAAATATTCACCTTGATAGCGGCAAGTTGGACGCTATGGTCGATGCGCTCCAGGAAGTCCGCTCGGGATATGAAATACATCGTGATTTACTTCTAAACATTCTGCCAAATCAGCCTTAGTACATGCCTCTCTTCCCCCCCCCTCTCTCTCTCTCTCCCCCTCTCCCCCTCTCTCTCTCTCTCCCTCTCTCCCCCCTTTCTCCCCCCGTCTCTCTCTCTCTCTCTCTCTCTCTCTCTCTCTCTCTCCCTCCCCCCTCTCTCTCTCTCTCTCTCTCTCTCTCTCTCTCTCTCTCTCCCTCTCCCTCCTCTCTCTCTCTCTCTCTCTCTCTCTCTCTCTCTCTCTCTCTCTCTCTCTCTCTCTCTCTCTCTCTCTCTCTCTCTCATTTCCCATCGATGTTCTATTTTTTCATATTCTCTACATAGGAAAGGAGGCTGTATCAAGGGATGTACTAAAGTAGATTTGGAAGAGTAAATCGTGACTCATGACGTCACACCCTAACTGGACTCCCTGGAGCGCACAAGCTACAGCAAACCTCCCGCTTTCTCTGTCTCTCTATCTGTCTGCGCCTGTTTGTCTGTCTGTCTTTCCCTCACTTCACCGTTTTTTGTTGTTGTCTATAATCAATCACTTCTCTACTTGGTAGTTTTGACCCAGTTTTACATGAATACGATTTATGGTACATTATGTTTCCAGTGTCAGGATTAGAAATGGAGAGAGTGAGTGGTTTGAAGTAAAGGTGGGACTTCGTCAAGGATGCGTTATGTCGCCCTGGCTGTTTCAACTTATACATGGATGGGGTGGTGCGAGAGGTGAATGCTAGGGTAGTGGGTCAGGATTGGAGATGGTTAAAGAAAATGGAGAAAAGTGGGAGGTGAGCCAGCTGTTGTTTGCGGACGACACTGCGCTTGGTGGCAGGGTCAGAGGAGGGATTGAGGAAGCTGGTGGCAGAGTTTGGGAGAGTATGTGATAGAAGAAAGCTAAAGATAAATGTGGGTAAAAGTAAGGTGATGAGATGTACAAGGGGTGAAAGTGGCAGTAGACTGGAAGTGAAACATTAAGGGAGAGCGACTGGAGGAAGTGGATAGTTTTAGATACTTGGGTGCAAGTGTAGCAGAAAAAGGTGAGTGAAGGTGGAGGTAGAATGTAGATTGAGAGAAGCGAGTAAATGCCTTGGTGGATTAAAGAGTGTAATGAGGAATAGACATTTGGGAATGGATGCTAAGAGGAGACTGTATGAAGGAGTGATTGTGCCAACAGCACTGCATGGGGCAGAAACGTGGAACATAAGAGAAGAAGAGAGAAGAGTTTGAATGTGTTTGAGATGAGGTGTCTGAGAAGTATGGTGGGAGTTACTAGCTGGATAGAGTGAGAAATGAGGAGGTGAGGAGGAGAACAGGGGTGAAAAAGGATTTGGGAGATAGGGGAAGATGAAAGAATATTAGGATGGTTTGGACACATGGAAAGAATGAGTGAAGAAAGACTAGTAAAAGAGGTATGGAAGGCAGATGTGGAGGGAGTGAACATGAAGGGACGTCCTAGGATGAGGTGGATGGATGGGGTGAAGGGGGCTTTGGGGAAGAGGGGAATGTCTGTTGAGGAAGGAAGGGAGAGGACGGAAGACAGAGGTGAGTGGAGAATGGTTGTATATGGATGATGTTGTGATTGCATGAGGAGGAATGGGCGGGGGGGTGGGGGGTGGGTAGTATGTGTGAGTAAATTTTGACGCAGCCCGAAGGGATTTCTCCCCGTCCTCGCCTTATATGCAAGGGGGGACGGAGAGGGGGGGTCGCCGATTAAATGAAGCGGCCTTGCTGTGGATGTGCTGTGTCTTGCGACACTGCTTCTGACCCAGGGCGGTGGGCAGGGTGCAGGGATGACCCGTCATCCAGGAGGTGCTCAGATGAGAGGGAGGGTGGGAGGGGTGTGGAGTGTATTTAGGGATGAAATGGGTGGGAGTGTTTTTATGCCTTTCCCTTTTTGGCTAACTCCCTTGGTAGGGGAAAAAGCCTTGGTATATTTATGTATGTATGTTGTTTCCAGTGAGACACGAGATATCGAGAGGGAAAAAACCTGCGGGGATTATTCACTTATCAGACAAGAACCACGGCTTTGATGATGAGGATCCTGCTTCAGGATTTTTTCCGTAACCCCTCACAGAATGTTGCCTTTTACAACTCTCTCCCCAAAGATGACTTCGTTTCGTCACCTTTCACATCTTTATACTCCCTCGTCCCCAGCTGGGTGTTGCTTAGCAAAGTCACACCGAGTCTGCATATTGCAACCAATCGTGGGCTACTTAGCAGTCCGTAAGATGTTAGGCGATTAATTTTACTTGAATGGAATCGTGAATAGATTAAGGGATAAATGTAGCCATGATATTTTTTGTAAAAGTTATTCTCAATATACCTTTTTACGACGAAGCTTAAGCCAGCATATCCATTACAAAGGAGGAGAATGCCGACAGGAGACCTTTTGGTCTATAACTAGGTTGGATAAAAAAAGAAGAAAAAAAGAAAAAAATACACACACACACACACACACACACACACACACACACACACACACACACACAACACACACACAACACACACACACACACACACACACACACACACACACACACACACACACACACACACACACACACACACACACACACACACACACACACACACACACACACACACACACACACACACACACACACACACACACACACACACACACACACACACACACACACACATATATATATATATGTGTGTGTGTGTGTGTGTGTGTGTGTGTGTGTGTGTGTGTGTGTGTGTTTGTGTGTGTGTGTTGAATAAAATGTTGACAGATTTTGAACGATAGTGGAGAAAGAAATGAGGAAATAGCAGGAGAATTTCACGCTGACGTTTCGATCTCACAGCTTTGATAAAGACACCATGAGGCCGAAACTTCAGCGTTAAATTCTCCTACTATTTCCTCATTTCTTTCTCCACCATCATTAAAAAAAGAAAGAAAAAATATATATATACATACATATATATATATATACATATATATACTATATATATATATATATATATATATACATATATATGTATATATTGCAGTATTTCACAAATGACATGTGAATATAATTCGCAGAAAAAAACAACACTGGGAAATAAGAAACGTAGTCCGAACGTTTTCGTCTATTAAAGACATCATCAAGGGAATACGTATTCCCTTGATAATGTCTTAAATAGACTACGTTTCTTATTTACCAGTATTTTTTCCTGTAAGATATATATATATATATATATATATATATATATATATATATATATATATATATATATACGTATAATGATCAATAAATTAATAAACAAATAAATAGAATTATAATAATATATATAATAATAAGTAAATAAATAAATCTATAGGCAAAGTTGAATAAGAAACAAACAGGTAAATAGTAAATGATAATTTGACAGATAAATGATAATAAATGATAATCAATCAAATAATAATCAACAAACAGACAAATAATAACATAAATAATATAAAATAAACGGCAGGCATTAAAGCATCTTGCTTAGGTGTTTATCCAAACGAATCTTAAAGCTTCGAACTAAACTACATTGCACTGCCTCTGTAGGAAATTTACTCCATTCATTAACTACACGGTTGGCGAAGTTGTTTCTACCTACTTCAAAATAAAATCTATTTCCTGACAGCTTGAGACCATTATTTCTTGTTGGATTCTCATTTAGTGTGAAAATTTTGTCACTTTTGATGTCAATTCCCTTTAGAATTGACAACATCTTATCATTCCAAGTCATTTAAAAACCGTGCAAAAGTAGAGCAAATTAACAACAACGTCGGCAGCGATTTTTTTTAATAATTATGACGGACATGTTTATATTTACCATAAGCTAGGTTAGGCTACGGTACGTTAGATCTCACAGCTGTAATTATTACCGATGTCATTGGGCTAGCTCTCATCATTCTGACCATTTCTATCCCCAGTTATGAGTATCGCAAATCAATTACAACGTCGGAAGCATTTTTTGACAATTTGAGACAGCCGAATATATAGTTAATTATAAACTAAGCTTATGTTACCTTACCTTGCCTATCCGAATCCAATTCAAACAATAAGTAT
>NC_134800.1:1255336-1268063 GCF_046742065.1 Oratosquilla oratoria | reverse complement strand
GAATAAATCTCTTGTGCAATAAGATTCCGCGCACCTTGTAATTTCTTGCAACCGGGTAGGGTTCGTCGTCGGGGGGTATGTGGGTGGGAGCATCAACGCTTACAGAAACGAGATGTACTTGTTCAAGTATGACACATACCTGAGCTCGGGAAGGAGAGCTCCACCTTACCTGTCGCCTAAGACTTAAAGCAATCCTGAGGAACGTCATGCTCTTAGGCACTTCTCGGAGTTTGTCCCTGCAGAGGAAGGCCAGTCGTCTTTATTACCAGGGAACTCTGACGCGATGGGCCAATGAGAACTCAAGCCTTGTCCACGTCCTTCTTTCCTGGATACTGGTTGGTTCGCGGGTGAAGGTTTGCGATGACATCATGTCTTGCAATGCATCCGGGGTTTGTCATTACCCCTGGATTCATGTTCTGTTTGTGCAGGGACAGGGGGCTCCAGTCCATTGACCGGTTCTTGCTGTCGGCGCGATCAGGAAGAAATTTCCTGTTATATTCCAAAGGCGAATATGATTAATTCAGTATAAACTGATGGGTTAGAGATGTGATTCAGACACCATAAGCCACCTATCATCTGACCTTTTGGTATATTATGGTGCACATTTTAACGGCATGGAAAACGTGAGGGGAATGTATCTTGCACGTTTATAACAATCATTTTGATGTATAACAGTGCGCTAGGAATTTCCTCGCCTTCATTAATTAGTATGTTATGTCTGTGGCTTACTGACGATTTAATTTTTGTTCGGTCTCATATCGTATATCACTGCTTTGTATATAAACCCTGGTTTATTTTCCCTTCTTGACAGGGTCTCGCCTGCCCTTCAGAAGCTGTTCACACGTCATGAGGGCATGAAGGTCTTTTCGTCAGAGGATAGGGAGACCCTTTGGGTGAGTCTGAGACTCCGACTACTTTGAAATCATGGGTTGTATTCCCCTGGACGCTTAGATTTGATCCATGATATTCCATCAGAACTTCGTAAATACACAAACATGTCGGAAGTGGACACTCTAATCGTCATGTTTTATTCAAATGCAAAAGTTAACGGCAAAATTATTTACAAATTATCATAATGGAATCGTTTCATACTTGGTTAAGACGCCCTTTGTATTTTTCAGTGCCAGGACTCTATTATGCATACTACTTATTAGATTTTTGTTAATAGTCTCTTCAGAAAATCCATTTCATGTTTCATGTAATAATTTCTAAAGATCTGCTTTTGATGAAGGTTTCTTACTCTCTTTTCGGAGTGCCCCGGTCAAGTGTGCCCAAGAGGGGTTCCATTGGATTCATATCAGGGGACTGGCGTGGGCCATGGGAGTGTTTAGATCTCAAGATCTCAAGGGGAATAGGAAAATCGGCCTTGTTCCATTTATGCAGCAAGTATTCTAGGGGGCTTCACCGATATAGCATTCTTGTATGATTGTAGACTAGTCTCCACTGAAAAAAAATCTACTATAATAAAGTGGTAGCGTCTGTTTTTTTTTTATTTGTTCATGAACTCCTAGGGTTTTAGAGATAGACCCCCATAACCATATATATTCTGATACCCTATCACTCTAGGTTCCTTGATAACTATATTTCATTTCCAACTATTTTTATATATATATATATATATATATATATATATATATATATATATATATATATAGTATATATATCTCTTTTTTTGGTTAGGGTTAAGGGTTAGTTAGGTGGTCTATGGTGTGTGAACACGCAACTACTGTAGTTTCCCCTTAAGTCGCGTAGCATTTTTGTGACATAAGAATTTACATGATTGAACAAACCATTGTATGTGTCCATAAATATTATTTATATCTGTGAAATTAATGTTGCCACAAACCATGATAGCTTTTGTCAGAAGAAAGTATATAAATGTAAAATGATTGTGTAATTTTACCAAATGTTGAAATATTGGTTATTTTCATTTAACTTTAGTGCGGGCGGAAATTGATTATTCACAAACTCCTCCTAGGTTTTCTGAAGATAAATAAACGAGATACATTTCTTCACCTTTTAGCTGTAGACATTTATTGTCAATCCACACGCACGCAAAAGAATGTGTACATATGCTATTTGCGTTTGTGTATGTATGTATTTTCAAACTAAGATTTCCCAACCTTTGGGGGCGGGGCGCACACCTGGGAGGGGGAGTATTTAAAGCTAAATTTCATTAAAAAAATGGTTAGGGTTAAGGGTTAATGTTGGGTGGGGTATGGTTAGGTTAAAGATTATTCATGAACTCGCAGCAACGCGCGCGGGTAATTTGGCTAGTATATATACTATAAAATATAGTATACAATATATATATATATATATATATATGTGTGTGTGTGTTGTGTGTATATATTTATAGATCAAAACATATATACATAACTCATATATACATATATATACATATATATACATAAGTAAAAAAAGACAAATAGATGAAATAGATAAATGAATGTCTATCCCTTAACATCTACTATCCCTACGTTATGCTTTTGTCTTCCTTCCTTTCTTCCTTCAATCTCTCCTTGACTCTGCTGTCTCCACCTGAAGCGTTGCGACAGTGTCACTCTCCCCACCCCCCCGCCATCTAAGGGAAAAAGCCCTGGACTTCTCCGACAAAATACCTTCCCTCTCTTTACTGCCTCTCTCTCTCTCTCTCTCTCTCTCTCTCTCTCTCTCTTGTCTCGATCTTCTCTCTCTCTCTCATCTCTCTCTTCTCTCTCTCTCTCTCTCTCTCTCTCTCTCTCTCTCTCTCTCTCTCTCCTTCTCTTCTTCCCTCCTCTCTCTCTTTCTCTGCTCTCTCTCTCTGCTTCTCTCTCTCTCTCTCTCTCTCTATCTCTCTCTCTTCTTCTCTCTCCTCTCTCTCTCTCTCTCTCTCTCTCTCTCTCTCTCTCTCTCTCTCTCTCTCTCTCTTCTCCCTCCCACCCTCTCTTCTCTCTCTCTCTCTCTTCTCTTTTCCCCCTCTCTCCTCTCCCTCCCTCTCTTCTCTCTCTCTTCTCTCTTTCTTTTCTTCATCTCCCTCTCTCTCTCTCTTCTCTTCTCTCTCTCTCTCTCTCTCTTTCTCTCTCTCTCTTCTCTCTCTCCTCTCTCTCCTCTCTCTCTCTCTCTCTCTCTCTCTCTCTCTCTCTCTCTCTCTCTCTTTCTCTCTCTCTCTCTCTCTTCTCCCCTTCCCGTCTCTCTCTCTCTCTACTCTCTTCTCTCTTCTCTCTCTCTCTCTCTCTCTCTTCTCTATCTCTCTCTTCTCTATCTCTCTCTTCTCTATCTCTCTCCTCTTCTCTCTCTCCTCTCTCTCTTCTCTATCTCTCTCCTCTTCTCTCTCTCTCCTCTCTCTCTCTTCTCCTCTTCTCTCTCTCTCTCTCTCTCGTCTTCTCTCTTCTTCTCTCTCTCTCTCCTCTCTCTCTCTTCTCTCTTCTCTCTCTCTCTCTCTTCTCTCTCTCTCTCCTCTCTCTCTCTCTCCTCTCTCTCTCTCTCTCTCTCCTCTCTCTCTCTCTCACTATCTATCTCTCTCTTCTCTTCTCTCTCTCTCTGGATTGGAAAACAAATATGGCGTGTGACCGGTCCTACAGTTTTGAGCTCCGTGCTCTTTGTTAGAATTCCGGCAGTGCTATTGTGTTCCAACCCTTCGTTGTGTGCTGTGAGATATTATAAGACCACCTCTTCCATTTTTTGTCATCACAGTGTGTGAACATTAACTAACTTAGTCTATAACTGTGAAAACATTATCCCTCCGACCTTCCTGGTCAGGGGCGGCCAAGTCTGCGCATGCGCAGTAAGAGGTTTGTGACGACATGGATGAATCGCTCTCCCCGCATACTGCCTCATAAATCCTGAACTCCTGTGAATAATCTTAACGTGTGGTAATCATGGACTACTCAGGGCCACAGGCTATTGCCATCGTTGAAGCCGATCTCGCTATGAGTGACGATGAAAATCCAATTAACATATGGCCCCCACTTACGACTTACAACCATCACGCTCAAGGAAATTCTCATGCATCTGGCAACTCTGCACCACAACCATTTACCCCCGCTAAACGCACTCTAAATGAAGTCTCCAATAATAGCAGCCACCACCTTCTCCTGCTGCTAAATCATCGAAGAAGAATACAAAGATAGAGACACAAGCTTATGATATCACACCATCTCCCACCCATACCCCCCCAATCTCGTCCTATACTTCGCCGTCACAGGCTCCTGCCTTTGTTCCCAGAGAGAAATATGTCAAATTAACTTTCCCTGACAACTCAAGCTGTGACGTAAAACTTCGGTGGCTCTCCAACGTTGCCAAATCTTTCGGTCTCGATCGTGAGTGGCTGAGGTGAAGATGTCAGCTATTACATCTCGTTTCGTCTATGTTTCAAGACAACGACAAGGACATCATTACAAGTATCACGAGTGGGGAAATATTATCTTTACGCCTAGTCATCCAGGACTCCACGGAAAGACCACGTAAATTCCCTACGTTCCTCCTCACTCGATACCCTGTCAGCATCGATGCCTCTCATGCCAAGGAATATCCAGGGCTACATACAGCTCGCAGATTCGTCCAAAATGGGACGCCAATCAACCGACTAGTCATCACGTGGAGCCTACTTGAACCACCGCCGCCTACCTTAGAGTTCCCTTCCTACCTTTCCTCCCTCCCTGTGAGCTTCGCAAAATGAAAGATGAAATTCCATGGTGCTAATAAATGCTGGGGCTTCAAACATATCTCAAGATACTGTTCCGCTCCCGCAAAGTGTGCCTGGTGCGCGGAGAATCATGACACTCGTTCCTGCCCTCACCGCCCACCCACTCCACCCACCACGCCCGACGACTCCGCCATCTACCTCAAAACTTTCCATATCCCCACCACCAGACACATCCCGATGGAAGTGCCCCGATGCCATAAACCAGGGGTCAACGTTTGGCATGGCTGTACTAAGCGAACACCCACGGCCACTTCCCAAAGACTTGGACCACCACTATCATCCACTACCACCACCACCACTTCCAGCCACCTCTCTCACGACGACCAGCAAAACGGACTCTGCTGAAGAACAAGCTCTTCGCCAAGCTGTTGCATCTCTCGAATCCCGCTGTTCAGCCTCACGAAGCGATTCGATGCCATAGATGGCCGTATCGAAAGTTTAGTTAACCAACAGGGCTACCACAGCAACCACATCGCCAGTCTAGTTGAATCTCACAAAGTTGTTATCACCTCTGTCACAGCCCTTACAGAGCGACTTGATACAGTTGCCTCCCATCTAGAAAAGCTCTCGTCGCCTTTGAACTCCTCTACCCATGCTCCGCCTGGCAGCGCCCACATTCAAACACCAACCTCTTCCGGCTCTCGCAAAGCACATAGTAATAAGATTCTCTGATCTCGTATCGCTTCACGTCATCTCCTGGAATGCTTTCGGAATACGCCATAACACGAAACTCACTGCACTGAAGACATATGTCCATCGCCATCACCCCCAGATAATATTTATTCAAGAAGCCTTTCCCGGTGGTGCTCAGCCATGCGACACAGCACCTACGCTGTCTGGCTATGTTTCATACATACATCCAGCCAGGAATGGCCTCATTTCTTACGTCCACGCATCATGCCACACAAGCTCCTTCGATGCTCCAGGGATACTACTATGACCTTTCAGTTAATTGAAGTCACTGTGGGCAATGGTTAAACTTCGACTTTGCAACGTATACTCTGCCCCTGGTGTTATTAATCTTGTTGCCCTCCCAGTACCTACAAATCGTGGAGTGATTTATATGGGGGATTTCAACGCTCGACATCCTGCTCTTGGTGATGCCTCCCTGTCCCCAACCGTAGTGGAATCCCTCTACTCAACTACATACATCGGTACCGACTCACACGATGGGAAACTGGTGGAGCCACACATGCACGTGGAGGCACAGTTGACCACATCATCACGTCTGGCCTCGTGCCATACCGTGTCGCCTGTCAATCAATTCCTTCTCTCTTCTCCGACCATATTGCTCTTAGTTTATACTACTCCATACCATCTCGGATTCCAACTCCTCATCACCGGACCCGTATATCCATTCCTCCTAAATATTGCCCTACGTATATTTCGTACATCTCTAGTCTCCTTCCCACATTTGACTTCCTATCCCCCGACGCACTATACACGTCCTTAGTGCAATACCACACACGACTTCTACAGCCGCTATGTAACCAAAGCTCACCTACCACGCCGCCCTGTACCTCACTCATGGACGTTGGACCACCCGTATTATCCAAGCGGAGAGAGCTACACAGACTACTGGTCATACTTTTCAGACGCAACCCACACCTGATTCTTTACATCAGTACCAAATAGCACGGGATAATATGGTCGCCCTCCAGAACTGTGCCTACAAAGAGTCTTGGCAGAAATACATGATTCCATAAATCACCAGACTAGTATCGCGACATGTGGGCCTTGTAAAAAGGGTCGTTAAGAAGCAACCTCCCAGCGCCCTCCATCACAGTCCAGCCGCCTCCGCCCAGGACCTTGTTACTATCTGGTCGTCACAGTCGCGGACTTACAATCTTCCTACGCATATCCAAGAGTCACTCTCCACTCGTTGCAACACCCGTAATCTCCACCTAATGGCTGCTCTTCTCACCCAGATGAAGAAGACGACGTCCGATTACGGAGAATGAATTACGACTAGCCATAGCTAATACAAAAACTTCTGCCCCCGGGGATGACGGCATTACATACCAAGTGCTCCGACTCCTACTGGAAGTTCCTGGCAACCCCCTCCTTCGCCTCTTCAACCTCTGCCTCCTTCGTGGACATGTACCTGCAGCCTGGACTTTAAGCACGATTGTTCCGATACCGAAACCAGGTACTGATAAATTCAGGCCCATTTCCCTAACTTCATGCTTCAGCAAGATGCTTGAACGTATCATCCTTGCCCGGCTCATGGAATGTCTACAAGGTCAACTCTCCCCGCAGCTGTATGGTTTCCTCCCACGTCGAAGTAGGCACCACTGCCTTACTGAGCTCTACACCCGCCTCTCTCCCACCAGCGTAGTTGCCTTCCTGGACCTCAAAAGTGCTTTCGATGTAGCCACCCATGAAATAATTCTTGACCAGCTGGTTACCTTCGGAGTGCAAGGAAACCTCCTTCGATGGATTCGAGGTTATCTGAGTAACAGGAAGTCACGTGTTCTCTTTCGAGGTGTGTGCAGTTCCTACGAGCAGTTCAAACTCGGTACCCCGCAAGGTGGCGTACTAAGTCCATTTCTTTTTAACGTCTTGATGCACCGCTTACTCTCACTTCTTCCTAACGTTCCCGGTACAACCCTTCTCTGCTACGCGGACGACATCTGCATCCATTCCAACTCGCCCGCTGACCTCCAATTCGTCCTAAATGGCTTCTACACGTCAAACTACCGCTTGTGGTCTCATCATTTCCCCTGAGAAGAGCAGAATATTTTCATCTCGTACTCTCCAAGCACTACCGACGTTTCAACATGGGAGGTGATGTTATCCCTCATTGCACACAGTACACATACCTTGGAGTACCAGCCCGGATCACTCCAGCCATACCGACTCGACAAAGTATCCATCCCCTTGTTAATGATCTCCTTGATCGTCTGCAGGCCCGTTTTAACCCTATCAAGTGGCTTGCCACAAATTCCACCGGCGCTTCATTACCAATGGTCAGAACTCTATACACCACATTTCTTCGATCACTCGTTGACTACTTATCACCTGCCCTTTGTCAACTTCCCAGGAGAGCTTTGGAACCTCTCGAAAAATTCCAAAATAGAGTAATGAGATTTATCTTAGGTTGCCCTCCTTCGACTCGCATCGTTAACATGCAAAGTGAACTTGGTCTACCCTCGCTTGTAGAGAGAATATATGCTAACATGGCCATTCTCTCTGTAAAATGCCTCCGATCGCCCTATCTGTCCCCAAACTTTACTGCTACCATCAGAGCGTCGCTCGAACCTGACAGTGCACCCCGCCTCCCACTTCGACCAGGAGGCCGCAACCTCGTCACTACAGTGTGCAACACACTTAGAAACCTTGACATCCACGTCCTGAAGAAACGGTTGAACCCGACTTGCCCCCGTGGCGAATCTCCCTCCCTAACGTCACCTTCACACCAACCTCCAAAGATGACCTTCCTGCACTTCAAAAGCAACTAGCACTAGAGACCATCGACAGCGTATCCTCAAAGATCCCGCAGCGCATGTCATCTACGTGGATGGCTCAGTACAGGCTGATGGAAGAGCAGCGTGTGCCATGTACTCACCCACCTTACAGCCACCTGTGGAAGCTGGATGGATTGGCCGCAGGTTACCTGTCACATCAAGCTCCACGTTTTGTGAGCTACACGGAATCCTCGACGCAGTAACATATCTTGTAGATTGTGAGGTCAATGGTGTGATCATTTGTGACTCCCAACCAGCTCTACACGCCCTGTCCTCACCCAGACCCAACTACTATCGTGTTGTACAGGCCATACTGACCCAACTCGCCGTTATTCATGAAGCATCTATGGCCGTATCTCTCGTATGGATGCCTTCACACGTAGACCTTGCTGGCAACGATACTGTGGACCGTATTGCCAAAGCAGCTTGTGCCTTCGTCTTAGATAACGAACGCGTAGTACCCTCTCTCACATGCCTCAAAAACAGAATACACGCAGCCATCACACCATAACAACACGCCGAAGAGATGCGGAACGAGCCACCAGTGACTCCATTCAACACCACGACCACTTCCTACCCACCAGCCACAAGTATCGCCGACGCGCACCCATGCTACGGAGACAAAATGTTGTCAGAGCTCGGCTCAGACTAGGATATCGACCTGAGTGGCAAATATCCCAGGCTGAAGATATGCACATTACTCAATCATGCAGGCTGTGTAACCGCCCTAACGCCAACACTCTTGAACACTACTGTCTCCAATGCCCCATTGTGACAGACAGTATTCCACAGAGACAAGACGTGATAACTGTATGTAAACATTTACTTAGTGACGACAACTTAGATACACTCCTAGCTCGCCACCCCCATTTTGGGGGATTTTGATTGTTAAATCCAATCATACCTCCTTTTGTATCTCTTTCCATAACAATATGACTAATATACTATTGTTTGTCGCCCTCAGAAGCAATGAATTTATTAATCGGTGGACCATCTTTCCAACGCAGCCTTATACCTACGTCATGGACGTTCACGCGCCCCATACGACCACCTCCTACCCAACCGCCATCAAGTAACGCCGACGCAAGACCAGTACGAAGGCACAATATATGGTCAGTTGCTCGGCTCGTACTTGGGAGTCGTCTTGTGTGACGGGGCTCCTAGACGGATGATATGCGACGGTGATCACCGTACGGGCTGCGTAACCGTCGTAATACGAACACCCTTGGTATTATTGTCTCCAGTGACCCATAGTGACAGACAATATTCCCCGGAGACGGGGCATGATGATTATATGTAAACACTTACATAGTACCACTATCCCGCCATCACCATTTCGGGGAATCCTGAATGATTATTGTATTATGTCTCCATTTAAAGAATGTATATAATATATGACATGTCCTCTAACACAATGCTGTGATAGATGTCCTATTGTTTGCCGCCCACGGGCGTAATAAATTTATTACAACTATCTCTCTCTCTCTCTCTCTCTCTCTCTCTCTCTCTCTCTCTTTCTCTCTTTTCTTCCTCTCCTTACCCCATTTCTTAATATAATCAGGTCCACAGGCATTTTCTCCACTCTTCACTTCTACAGCCACCACCACTTCCTCCCCTCCCCTCCCTTGTGGTTTTAACAAAACAGAAACAAAAAACTTGCTTTTTAGAAATATTTAGAAGACGAATTATAGTTTCTCCCTTGTAAAGGAAGAAAACTTATTCATAGAATACGATTATTTGAGGGAGTAACATTAACATTTGAATATTTTTTTTATCAGAAAAGATGCAAGCGAGGAAGAAATAGAACAAAAGCTTGATAATGTTTGCTACTTAGGAAAGATTTAAAGAATATTTGGATCAGAAAGTGTACAACTGAAGAAGAAATATATCGAAAGTCTGTATAATTTTTGATATTTGATTTATGAACTAAAAAAATGCAAGATCACTGATGAATTGGATAGTATAAAGATAAATTACTTAACCTATGATGATGTAGACATTGTTGGAAAAAATAAACAAACATACGAACAATTTGATAAGACTATCCCAAGTAACTACCATTAGAATAAGACTAAATAGTATCTTATAAAATCAAATCGTTTTGTGTCAATAGATGAAAAGAAAATGGAGGGTCTATGGATAGAAAACAACACAAAGCAGGGATGAGAAGTTCTAAGTATCTCGAGGCAACGACCGCAAAAGAAATTTGTGTGAAGGAAGAAATATCGATCAAGTTGGCAAAATGAAATCGATGACGTTTAATGCATAACCTCCAAAGCTAGATAAATAGATAAACGAAGAGATACATTAACGAATATACAAATGAAATAAAATAAAATACAATAGAATAAGATATTCTTACGCAACTCGAAGGGATTTCTTCCCGTCTTCTCTATTTACTACACGAGGGGACGAGGAGGGAGGGGTCGCCGTTTAAGTGAAGCGGCTCTGCTGTGGATGTACTATGACTTGCTGCATTGCCTCCGAACCAAACAGTGGGCAGGAGACAGGGATCCACGAGGAGCTCAGATGGAAGGGGAACAAATAGGTGGTGGATGGCGATGGAATGGGTGCGTGCCCTGAATGGCTACCTCAGATGGACCCAGAGAAGTTGGAGAAGGCACCAATTCACAACCTGAATGCAGAACGGAGAGTTGGATTTGTTAACTTGGAGCTGTCAAGAAGAGGTGCCAAGCAATTTGGCACTGCATCAGCAGCACAGGTCAAAGCCCAGTCAACGGATCTTATCGACAGAGGGCAATCAGGGTCATTCAGGGCGTATGGCACTGTGGTCAGGGAAGGAGGAAAGCTACCAGAAACCATGCTGGCGTGTAACACAAGGCAACACCCTGATCCTTACAACGAGGGTTTAACGCCACATCAGTGAGGAAGCGAAGGCAGGAATAATCTGCACCATCGCACCGGTGGGTGATTCACCCACCTGTACTACGAGAATTTCACCATTGCACCGATGATTATTCGCCCAGCTGCACGCTAATTTCAC
Organism: Oratosquilla oratoria; assembly: GCF_046742065.1. Taxonomy (NCBI): domain Eukaryota; kingdom Metazoa; phylum Arthropoda; class Malacostraca; order Stomatopoda; family Squillidae; genus Oratosquilla; species Oratosquilla oratoria. The sequence goes on along the minus strand of NC_134800.1, from coordinate 1,256,905 downwards.
CATGGCACAAATGTCTGTTACTCGAAGCCATTTCCCCTGCGCCCGCCCGGTGACAGACACGCTGACGAATAGTCTCCAGACTACACGAATCGCGCTTACCTGCCTGCCTACAATGAATGTCTATGCGTGTATTTATGTATTTTGTTGGTTATTGGCATTATTATAGTTTTTTATTCATTTATTATATCATGATTTTTTTTGCATCCGACCTAGATATGGACCAAACGGTCCCCTGTCGGCATGCTCCGCCTTTGTAATCCTTTGTAATCCTTTGTAACTGAAGAAACAAGGCCTGGGGGACAAAGAGAGTGCCATTGTGGCAATAGATCGGCGAAAAAATAAGGACGTGGACAAACTGAAAAGAATGGTAGGGCTATTCACCTCAGCTGAGCAGTGGATGAGTATGCGGCAGACACTGGCAACAATCAGTACACATGTTAGAACGCCTGTATACCTGGAGGCTAGCTATGCTCAAGACACGTCAATTTCCCTGCCGAAATCAAGCGACCTGTTTCGTCTCATGAAAGAACAACAGAAGCTTCCAGTCGGCACCTACGCAGTGAACCAGAAATTGTACCTGAAGACCATTACCTCTAACGCAAAGGTGACAATGGAAGACTTAAATGAGGCCATGGACATAATCCTAGGTCATTGACTATCTGTTGATAGTATTGGTGGAATATAACACACTCTGGACACTAATTGAAGACTATGGACACACATTCTGGTATTGCTGTGCTTGATGTACATTATTTTTTGCCTCTAGTGAATCTTATGTCAATAATATTGAGTTTCCTTACTGTATTCCAGGTCTTTACTAATAGTGTGAGTCAATTTTGAGTCACAAACGCTTTTTTGGGAAGTGTAAACTTCAAGGCATATGTACAAGAGGGCTAAGTTCGATTGAATGGCTAATGATTGGTATCTTCTCGCTCGTTCAGACTGACCACCTCCATATTTTAAGGTGGATATACCCGGTATAAAGAAGTTGGTATTAACACCACCCCCTAATATACATACATACATACATACATACATATATACATATATATATATATATATATATGTATATATGTATATATATGTATATATATATAATTAACTGCTCCTAATGTCATCTTATAACCTCCGTACCACTCCCTTTTGGCCCCTCCCCCGCCCCCAGGGGTGCGGTACTGGCCACTGTTCTGTTTAGTTAAAAAGAGTTGTTAGTTACCATGCGACGACATGTTTCAGTATATTGTTCTAGGCCGCGTCGGTGAATACGACGTCCTTTGGTTTAACTCTTATTTGGGCCCTTGCTTGTGTATACATTTACGTTTACATGTCGAGTCACGCGTGTTTCCCCACACGCTCGTGCCAGTAGTAGCGGCACGATGCTTGTTCGGCTGAAACATGCAAGCATCGTGCAGCATGATTATGCCGTTTATGCAGATATTTCAGACTGCGAACAGGCAAAATGTGAAAAAAATCACTGCCACTAGTAATACTAAGGAACGACGCAATAAAACAAGATAAAACGAAGGATAGATAACACAAAATAAAACAAAACGAAGTAAAACACAGACA
>NC_134800.1:1242836-1245336 GCF_046742065.1 Oratosquilla oratoria | reverse complement strand
TATCTAGACAGACAAATGGATAACTGGATCATTAGGACACCTGGACAATTGGGCAAATAGTAAAAGTGGATAACAAGGACAATTAGGATAACTAGGACGATAGGACAACGAAGCAACTAAGGGCAACTGGTGGATAAGTGGACAGCTAGGACAAGTGGAAAACTAGGAAAAGAGGCTCAGAGAGAGAAGCCTCTTCGACGTCCTTCTTGTAGTTGAGGTGCCATTTATGGGTGGGTCCTACAGTGGTGGTGATGATGGTGGTGGTGGTGATGATGATGATGATGATGATGATGATGATGATGATGATGATGATGATGATGATGATGATGATGATGATGATGATGATGATGATGATGATGATGATGATGATGATGATGATGATGATGATGGTGGTGATGATGATGATGATGATGATGATGATGATGGTGGTGGTGATGATGATGATGATGATGATGATGATGATGATGATGATGATGATGATGATGATGATGATGATGATGATGATGATGATGATGATGATGATGATGATGATGATGATGATGATGATGATGATGATGATGACGACGATGATGATGGTGATGATGATGATGATGATGACGACGACGATGATGATGATGATGACGTTGACGACGACGACGATGATGATCACGAGGCGGTTGAGATGAGAATAATAGTAGTGGTGATGATGATGATAATGATAATGATGACGATGATGACGATGCTACTGCAGGAAATTACTATAATAAGGTCAACGATATAGCTCGTGACAACTATTATGAATTATAATTCCGGTTGCAATGGCCCCACTGCGGAAGAATATGTAAAAAAAAAGAAAAGAAAAAAAAAAGAAGATTGTATGATGCACAGAAGCGCAGGCGAAACAAAGACGACACAAATAATTATGTTGTTGGAAAAGATAATAGCGCTTTAATTTGTCCCGACATCAGAGATAGCTCAGTTTATGTATGAATGGCGAGCTGGCAATTAATTTAATGAAGGCGTGACCTTGGACCCTCTCGGCGCTTTTGCTTACAAATGGCCCCTGAACCCCATCTGGCACAGTGCCTAACGACGCGGGCACTCGGAATTAAGGAAAAACACGCAAACGTTTATACGCCTACACAAACGCATGCTAGAACACACACACACACACACACACACACACACACACACACACACACACACACACACACACACACACACACACACACACACACACACACACACACACACACACACACACACACACACACACACACACACACACACACACACACACACACACACACACACACACACACACACACACACACACACACACACACACACACACACACACACACACACACACAGTGTCAACAGTAGAGGAAAGTTGTCATCCACCTGTCGCCTCTCCTTCTGTGAAGGAAAAAGTAAAATAAAAATAATGGAAGTTGATGAAGGGAAGTCATAAGGCTGGTAAGGGAGTAGACAAGCCCTAAGCAGGAGATGGGTTAGTTAGCCCTTTTTAGGGTCTTGTTTTCCTTCCCTCTGGCTGTCCAGCACACCCTCCTTGTTGGTGGGAACGCAGTTGTTGTTATGGACTGTAGTTTACCAGCGTTTCTATCCATGTGGAGAATCTCCTCGTTTATCAAGTCGTCGACCACTTGGCCATGGCACTCGTAGAAGAACAGCTGTGGCTTCACGTAGAATGACCGCTAGATGTGACGAAATCAGTATATGAACTAGATTTTAGTTTTTTTTTTTCGTGAATTTTATGTAAGTGAAAATGGGATTGCTTTTCATGGGGCGGCGATTGAAATGAAATGTCTTAGCTGGAGAGGGGGTCACGTCTCCCTTTCTCCTCCCTACTCCCACTCCGCCTCCTCCTCTATACGAGTTGATAAATGGTTGTGAACATTGGGTAGTGATCACCGTAGAGTTTTAGCACTTAAGAAATGGGAGGGACAGATAAAAATTAATAGTTTGCGCCAGGAAGGAGCTAATCCATTAGCTGTTTCCTGGATGTAACCAGACGATTCTGTTCGGCTTAGGGACAAACTATCGCCCCAAGAATCTTAATTTGCCCCTCGTAGCTCCTTTAAACGAAAAGAATGGGTGGCATCAGCCAAAACCAAATAGACAAAATGCGCCTCCGGACTGAGAGAGGGAATTGCCTCTGAAGAGCTCGTTTTCGGCTGCCAGGAAGCCCTCCTCCAGGGCGTCGCCCTCCTTAGCGGCTCTCTGGGATCAACCTCAGGTCTCAAGGTCTCAGGCGAAGTCGCTTTGCTCGAGAGGCGAGGTGGTTACTGTTGTTCCTCTGACAAGCATTTTTCTTTTCGGGATTTTTTTTTAGACATTTATTTTTTAGTTTCATTGTTATTGTTATCATTATTATTATCATTGTTGTTGTTGTTGTTGTTGTTGTTATTATTATTATTATTATTATTATTATTATTATTATTATTATTATTATTATTATTATTATTATTATTATTATTATTATTATTATTATTATTAT
>NC_134800.1:1227836-1232836 GCF_046742065.1 Oratosquilla oratoria | reverse complement strand
AGGGGCAGGAGGAGAGGGGGAGAGGTGGAATGTGAGCTCACCTCTCTCGGACGGTCGAGCTTCTTATGGCGTGAGTGGCGTCAAACAGAATTGTCATTAGATAAGTTTATACTGGAAATCATGTTGGACTGTATGTTGCTGGTAGTGATCGGCTTTCTAATGTACATAGTTTCAATGAGTTAAAGTCTGCAGGGATCCTGCTGATAGCAATACTTCTGCTCTAATTAGCGCGAGATTTTAGGTCTATTTGGGTATATAAACAGGATACAAACACACACACACACGCACGCACGAATATGCACACACACACACACACACACACACACACACACACACACACACACACACACACACACACACACACACACACACACACACACACACACACACACACACACACACACTCGGTGGAACAGTTGGTAGAGCGCTGAGCTGGGAAGCAGAAGTGCTCCCAGTAGCCAGTTCGAATCCTGCCCAGGGCCGAAATTATTTCGGTATCGCTGTGCCTCGGGTCGTTACTCTGACTCTCGTGGGCGGGGAGTTGGGTGTGTGTGTGTGTGTGCAAGGTCATAGCATTAACCAAAGATAGGACCAACGAGCGCGGAGCTCTCTTCCAGGAGGGAAATAGCTGTCGATCACGAGTCCAACACGTGATCCAAACACCAAGTGAATACACACACACACACACACACACACACACACACACACACACACACACACACACACACACACACACACACACACACACACACACACACACACACACACACACACACACACACACACACACACACACACACACACACACACACACAGCCCAAATACATACAACCACAGGGCACAAAGCGTGGCAGGCTACAGCTTCTTCCCCAGTCCCCCTCCTTTCGCAGCCAATATTTTCCTCCTCCTTCCATCCCGTGAGTCCTTGAGGCCCCCTGGAGCCAAACATTTCCTGCCGACACATATTTTTCCTTCGTTTGACCGTGATGGTACCGCCGCCTAAGGGGATGGGGTTTCCATACTAAATGGAAACAACTGGCGGTAGACAAAATATACACATACATATGATAATAATAATGATAGTAACAACAACAGCAGAAGCAACAACAACAACAACAACAACAACAACAACAACAACAGCAACAAGAACAACAACAACAACAACAACAACAACAACAACAACAACAACAACAGCAACAAGAACAACACCAATAATAATATTAATAATAGTAATAATAATAATGATAATAATAATAATGATAATAATGATGATAGTAATGATAGTAATAATAATAATGATAATGATAATAATATTAATAATAATAATAATAATAATAATAATAATAATAATAATAATAATAATAATAATGATAATAATAATAATAATAATAATAATAATAATAATAATAATAATAATAATAATAATAATAATAATAATAATAACAATAATAACAATAATAATAATAATAATAATAATAATAATAATAATAATAAAAATGAGAATGATAATGACATAGGGGTGGGTTGTCAAAGACCTGAATAGAATCGCAGGGCGGCAGCCAATAGGAAAGGTATGCTATAGTGTCTTCTGTCGATTTCTTTGTTGGTTTCCTCTTTGTTTTCTTGTTATTTATTTATTTACTTATTTATCAATTCTTAACATCCTACCTCATTATGGACCAAAAGGTCTCCTGTGACTCCTCGGTGACACCTCCAAGGATCAGAGTCACGTGTCTTTCATTTACAATCTATGACAAATATCCCCTAAGAAAATTATACCCTCCCTCCGTTTTGCTACCCTCCTTGGAAAGAGGAGCATTTTAAGAATAGGGATCTCGTCTAATTTGGGGTCCCCATTTTTCAAAAGGGCAAAACAGGGATTCCTAACTTAACCAAACCCAACCTGATTTAACCTAACCCAACCTAACCTAACCTAACCTAACCATTTCATGTCTGTATTTTATTTATCTACTTCCATGGGACCATTTTCCTTCAGACGGGCCAAACTGGGAACGCTTTTGTTGGAAAGGGGTAATTGGAGTCCCTTTTCTTCAATAGCTAAAAAAAAAAAAAAAAAAAAAAAAAAAAATCATGCCAACTCTATGGCTCTTCTTCGGAGCAATACCACCGTTCCAAGGACAGAAGCGCTGGTGATTGCTGACACGACACTCCTGCCCCTTCCCAGATGCTCCCACTCCCTCAGAACTCTTTTCCTCAGACCTCAATTTTTCTTTCTTCCTCGTTACCTTGTCAGCCGAGTGCTTCTTGGACGGCTGTATAATATATAACTCTCTCTCTCTCTCTCCCTCTCTCTCCCTCTCCCTCTCTCTCTCCTCTCGCTGAAGAAGAACCAGACTTGGCCCACGTCAAACCCAATGTATGGCGCACCTGATGGAAGGGCCAGGAAAGGCTAGGCCGCTTTTTTTTTTTTTTTTTTTTTTTTTTTGAGTTCCGGGGTGTCTTACCCGAGGGGCCTCTTTCCTCGGACCAAACCAAGGAATTGGTTGGAGGATTTTTTTTTATTTTTATTTTCCAGATGCTCGCGGTTTACCTTTTTTTTCTTTTCTATTTTATTTCCTCTTTTGTTTAATTGTTTCTTTATTAATCTTTTATCTATTTGTTTATCTATTTATTTACTTATCAGTTATCTATATTCATGTATCATATGTTTAATTTTTTGTTATCTATTATTTAGTTCGTTATTTTCTTTTTTATTGATATATTTATTTGTTTATCTATTCATTGATTGTTTATTAATTTATTGATTTTACATTTATTTACTGATTTATTATTCAGTTATTCAACTATATTTTTATCTATTTATTTATCAATCTATTTATTTTTGGTCATGCATAAGATGCTGACGTTTGATGCGACATGTCACGCACAGAGGAAACGTCACCGGAAAATATGACAAACATGCAAACGTGCGATTACAATATTTTTTCTTTTTTGTATTCCGGCATGAGTGAGGCTGGGAGGAGCTGGGTGAGGCTGGGAGAGGCTGGGTGAGGATGAGAGAGAGGCTGTCAGGAGCTGGGTGAGGATGAGAGAGGGTTAGAAGAGGCTAGGCGAGCACAAGAGAGGATTGGGAGGAACAGGGAGAGGGACAGAAAAGCCTGGGAGAGGAATAGGAGAGGCTGGGAGAAGGATAGAAGAGGCTGGAAAAAGCTGAGAGAGGCTGGGTGAGGCTGGGAGAGCCTGGGAGAGGACTAGAAGAGGCTGGGAGGAGTTGAGAGAGGCTGGATGAGGCTGGGAAGAGCTGGGTGAGGCTGCGAAGATGTGGAGGATGCTGAGAGAGAGGCTAGAAGAGGCTGGGAGAGGCTGGGAGAAGGTTAGAAGAGGCTGGTAAGAGCTGGGAGAGGCTGGGTGAGGCTGGGAGAGCATGGGAGAGGACTAGAAGAGGCTGGGAGGAGTTGAGAGAGGCTGGGTAAGGCTAGGAGAGAGGCTGGAAGAGGCTGAGAAGAGCTGGGTGAGGCTGCGATGATGTGGAGGGTGCTGAGAGAGAGGCTAGAAGAGGCTAGGAGAACCATGTCCTTACTGACACTTTCCCGCTAGAGAAGAAGAAGAAGAAGAAGAAGAAGCAGAATAAGAAGAAGAAGAAGAAGAAGAAGAAGAAGAAGAAGAAGAAGAAGAAGAAGAAGAAGAAGAAGAAGAAGAAGAAGAAGAAGAAGAAGAAGAAGAAGAAGAAGAAGAAGAAGAAGAAGAAGAAGAAGAAGAAGAAGAGAGAGAAGAAAGCGAGGAAGAGGAAGAGGAAGAAAAAAATAGAATGAACAGAAGGCGAGTAAGAGAAAGAAGAAGAGGAGGAGGAGAAGAGCAATTAGGTCCGTGGGCCGGAGGCAAGCGCCTCTCTCTCTCTCTCTCTCTCTCTCTCTCTCTCTCTTGTAACCAAATTTGTATCTATTGAGGGTCCGGCCGCTGATCAGGTGAGCGGGTACAGGAGGAGGATGTAGAGAAGGAGGAGGAGGAGGAGGAGGAGGAGGAGGAGGAGGAGGAGGAGGAGGAGGAGGAAGAAGAGGAGGAGGAGGAGGAGGATGAGTAGGAGGAGGAGGAAGAAGAGAGCAATACAGAAGAGGATGAGTAGGAGGAGGAGGAGGGTGGTGTAGAGGAGGAAGAAGAGGAGAATGCAGAAAAGAAAAAAGAGGAGGAAGAAGAGGAAGAAGATGAAAAAAAAACGAATGTAAGAAGAATAGGAGGAGGAGGAGAGAGAGAAATAGGAAGAAGACATGGAGGACGAGGAGGAAGAGGAGGTGAAGAGGAGGAGTGTATTGGCAGTGAAGAGAAGAATGAGGAGGTGAGGAGTCGAGGGAAGGGGGGGAAGAATAAGGAAGAGAAAAAGTTGGAGAAGAGCCTCCTCGGGGGGGGGGAGATGGAGGATGGGAGGGGGAGGAGATGGAGGGAAATGAGGAGTGATGGAGGGAAATGACCTTAGGGAAGTGATAGATGATGATGATGATGACGGAGACGACGCCAAAGATCTTGTCGATAACGACGACGATGTAGACGACAATCAGTTGCGGATCTTTGTATAAAAATTATATATATATATATATACATATATATATATATATATATATATATATATATATATGTATATATATGTATATATATATATACCATATATATATATATATATATATATATATATATATATATATATTGATAAATAGAAAAATAACATGTCTGTTTTTGGAAAGATGATCTAGCCGGTGACGGTGATTTTGTAAGTCTACGAGAACCTGATTGGTTGAGAGAGTGGTAACGTCACGGGAACGGGGACAACTGATTGGCCGAGAATGGTGACGTCACGGCAACGGAGACGACTGATTGGCCGCGAATGGTGACGTCACGGCAACGGAGACGACTGATTGGCCGCGACCGAAGCAAGCTCGCCCTAAGGGCCGAGCTCTCCGAAGGGTAGGACGCAAAGCGCCCGCTCGCGAAGCGAGCAGCGTCGCAGTCCAAGCGCCTATGGCAAAGCCAGCGCAATATGTACATAT
>NC_134800.1:1220336-1225336 GCF_046742065.1 Oratosquilla oratoria | reverse complement strand
ACACACACACACACACACACACACACACACACACACACACACTCACACACCACTACAGCGGTCCGGGTTCGTTCCGCCCAGGGCTAAAATTATTTCAGTATCGCTGCGCTGCGGGTCGTTACTCCAGCTCTCATGGGTGGGGAGTTGGGTGTGTGTGTGCATGTAAGGTCAAAGCATTACCCATCGATCGATCATATATGAGCTCTGAGCTCTCTTCTGGGAGGGAAATAGCTGTGGATCACGAGTTCAACACATGACCCAAGACCATGGTGAATCACGCACACACACACACACACACACACACACACACACACACACACACACACACACACACACACACACACACACACACACACACACACACACACACACACACACACACACACACACACAACACACACACACAAAACACACACACACATACACACATACACGCCTCCCTCACCCTATCCTCCTTCCTCTCTCCTTCTTCTTCCCTCTCCCCTTCCTTCTCCTCCCCATCTCACTCCCTCACTCCCTCCTTCCTCTCTCCTTCTTCTTCCCTCTCCCCTTCCTTCTCCTCCCCATCTCCCTCCCTCCCTCTCTCCTTCCTCTCTCCTTCTTCTTCCCTCTCCCCTTCCTTCTCCTCCTCTCTCCCTCCCTCCCTCCCTCCCTCTCCCTCTTGGTACGTGACCTCGTGGAAGTCTTTGTGAAATCCAAAAATGGAGTTCCCCCTTTACCTCGCCTCTTCCCTCCCCGACCCTCTGACGAACGAACTCTCTTTAACAATCTTGGTCCGCCGTCAGGAGGGAGAGAGGGGCCCTTAGCGCTGCTCCCCGTGGGCGGAGGCTCGTCGGCGCCCTTTAACAAGGCTCCAGAGGGCGCCCCTCGCCCCTCGCCCCTCGCTTGTGTGAGCAGTTTGTCTGCTCAAATACGAGTGTTGTGTAGTATTTTTGATTCGCGAGAGGTGGAGTGTAGATGTATTGTCATAGATAACGACAACAACAATAACAACAACAACCACAACCACAACAACAACAACAACAACAACAACAACAATAACAGTACCTTCACTAATATCACTATATTACAATATCATCATCATCATCATCATCATCATCATCATCATCATCATCATCATCATCATCATCATCATCATCATCATCATCATCATCATCATCATCACCACCACCACCACCACCACCACCACCACCAACCACCACCACCACCACCACACCCACCACCACCACCACCACCACCACCACCACCACCACCACCACCACCACCACCACCAAAACACCATCATCATTATCATCATCATTATCATCGCCCCCATCATCATCATCATTATTATCATCATCATTATAATCATCATTACCACCATCATCATTACCATTATCATCACCATTACAATTGTCATCACCCTCATTCCATTCGGAAGGTCTAATTGGCTTAAATGTGGCATAGAAAACGGGGTGTGAAGGGGGCGGATCCTGGGCTCGTTAGAGGCCCCGCCTTCCACGTCTTGTGATTGGCTGGTAGTCTTGCGCAACACAAAGTGGGCGGGGCTGACACTGACAGCTCCAAGTGATCGAGCTATGGTCCTTCTCGCGCTCGTAAGTAAAGATCCCAGTTCAGTCCCAAGAGGAAACCTCCCCTTTGCCCTGCCCACTCGAGCACTTAGGGCCAAGGTGACGGTTTGGGGCGAGGCTAAGAGCCTCCTGGCGTGGGGTCGGGTCCTTAATTCGTAGAAAATGGACATCAGATTGGCTCACTTGTCGCATCCTATTCTCCTTTTTGCAATTCTCTTCCCATTTGCGTCCCATCAGGCCTTTTATCTATTCGCCCCTTCCCTCATTCCTTTTCTTTTTCCCTCCTCCTCCTCCCCTCCTCCTCCTCCATATCCTCCCGCTTCCCCTCCTTCCCCCTTTCTCCTCCCTCTTCCCTCCGTCCCTCCCTTTTCTTCTCTTCTTTTTTTTTTATTTTTCTTTTCTTGTCTCTCTCCACCTCTCCTTCTCCTCCTCCTCACCTCCTACTCCTCCTCTCCTTTCCAAACTCCTTCTCCTACCATTTCTTATCTCCTCCTCCTCTTCACCTTCTCCTCCTCCTCCATCTCCTCCTTCCCTCCATTCCTTCCTCCTCCTCCTTCCTCCTTTCCTCCTCCTCCTGCCTCTTCTCCACTTCCTCCTCCTCCTTTTTCTCGACCTCCTCCTCGACCTAACTCTATTCCTCCAACTCTTCCTCCTTCATCCGCACCTCCTCCTCCTCCTCCTTTCCACCTCCTCCTTGCCTTTCCTAACTACCTCCTCCTTCCTACCTCCTCCACGCTTTACTCTTTCATCCCACCCCCCTTCTTTCCTCCTCCCCTCCTCCTCCTCTCCTTCGCCTACTCCTAATGCCCTTCTCTTTCTCCATCCTCCTAACTCCTCCTCCTCCTCCCTCTTTCACATGTTCCCTTCCTCCCTTCCTCACCCTCTCTCCTATCACCTCCTCCTCCTCCTCCTCTCACTCCTCCTCCTCCCTTTTCCTCCTCTCCTCCTCCTTTCTCCTCCTTCCCTCCTCTTCTTCCCCCTCCTCCTCCCTCCTCCCCCTTCCCCCTGCTTCTCCCCCTCCCCCCTTCCCCCTTCCCTCCTCGTCCTCCCCTTCCCCCTCCCCTCCTCCTCCTCCCCTTCCCCCTCCCCTCCTTTTCCCTCTCCTCTCCTCCCTTATCACCTCCTCCTCCTCTCACTCCCTCCCCTCCTCTTCCCCTGCACCTCCCCCTCTCACGTTTTCTATAGCCAATTCCCACTTTCTCACTTTTCTCTCTTTCTCTTATGCAACCGTCATCTTTATCTCTCTTCCTTTCACCAGCTCTCTTTTATCTCACTCTCTTTCCTCCCCCCCTCACACACACAGATCTATTTATCTCCCTCTTCCTCTTTTATTATCTCTCTCTTTCTCTTCTCTTTTGTTGTCAACGTGTTTCCTCTTTAATTGGTATTCTCTCTCTCTCTCTCTCTCGTAATTTTTTTCTTTATCATCGGTATTCTTTCTCTCTCTCTCTCTCCCTCTCTTCCTCCCTCCCTCCTCTCTCCCTCCCTCCTCTCTCTCTCTCCTCTCTCTCTCTCTCTCTCTCTATCACCCTCTCTCTCTCTCTCGCCTCTCTCTCTCTCTCTCTCTCTCTCTCTCTCTCTCTCTCTCTCTCTCTCTCTCTCTCTCTCTCTCTCTCTCTCTCTCTCTCTCTCTCTCTCTCTCTCTCTCTCTTTCTCTCTCTCTCTCTCTCTCTCTCTCCCTCCCTCCCTCCCACCCTCTCTCTCTCTCTCTCTCTCTCTCGCTCTCCCTCTCATTCTCTCTCTCTATCTTTCTCTATTTACCTCTCTCTTTTTTCAATGTGTTTCCTCTTTCATTGGTCACTCCTAACCTTTTTCTCCCTGCCCCCCTCCCCCCTATTTCTCTTCCGTTTTTTCGGACACATCTTTTGCGTCAAATCGATTTTTTTTTCATTTTCGAACGAATTACCTTCTTTGCAAAACACGTACTCGCCGGCAAAATGTGTTGAGAGCTGACAAAGGCACACACACGCACACACACACATATACACACACACACACACACAAACACGCCCACACACACACACACACGCACACACACACACACACACACACACACACACACACACACACACACACACACACACACACACACACACACACACACACACACACACACACACACTACATGTAAACAGAGAGAGAGAAAGAGAGAGAGAGAGAGAGAGAGAGAGAGAGAGAGAGAGAGAGAGAGAGAGAGAGAGAGAGAGAGAGAGAGAGAGAGAGAGAGAGAGAGAGAGAGAGAGAGAGAGAGAGAGAGAGAGAGAGAGAGAGAGAGAGAGAGAGAGAGAGAGAGAGAGAGAGAGAGAGAGAGAGAGAGGGGGGAGAGGCTATCTTGGCGTCCTCTTTAATGAGGTCAAAAATTGACCCCGAAACAGCAGATATCGATGAGATCCATTAGTAACGACGTCTTTCAAGAAAATTCATTACATTTATCCTCTGCGGAAATGAACACATTGTCTCGCTAGCGAACGAAGGAGGAGCAGAAAAGGCCCTGGAAGGCACCGAAAGGTCCAGAAAGGACCTGGAAGGACCTGGAAGGACCTGGAAGGCCCTGGAAGAACCTGGAAGGACCTGGAAGGACCTGGAAGGTCCTGAAGGATCTGTAAAGCCCTGAAGGATCTGGAATGCCCTGGGAGGCCCTAGAATGCCTTGAAAATCTTGGAAGGCTCGAAGAGTCTGGAAGGTCTTGGAAGGCTCTAGAAAGCCTTGGAAGGCCCCGAAGGACCTGGAAGGCGTTGGAAGGCCCTAGAATGCTTTGGAAGTCTTGGAAGGCCCTAAAGAGTCTGGAAGGTCTTGGAAGGCACTAGAATACCTTGAAAGCCTTGGAAGGCCCTGAAGGATCTGGAAGGCATTTGAAGGCCCTAGAATGCGTTGAAAGCCTTGGAAGGCCCTGAAGGATCTGGAAGGCGTTGGAAGGCAACAGAATGCATTGAAAGTCTTGGAAGGCCCGAAAGAGTCTGGAAGCGTTGGAAGGCCCTGAAAGAATTGGAAGGTTTTGGAAGGCCCTGGAAGGTCCTGAAGGATCTGGAATGATATGGAAGGCCCTGAAAAATTGAAAAGGCCCCGGAAGATCCTGGAAAGCCTTGGAAGCCCCTGGAATGTCCAGAAGGCCCTCCAGGCCCTCCAGGCCCTTCAAGCTCTGCTAGGTCTGGCCTTCCTCTTCGTCCCCCCCTCCCCTCTTGCGCCGGACCTTCCGTCAGTGGCAGATGTCACTTAGACATTTCATCGTCGCCAACTTCCTAATGAGGTCGCGTCCCTCATCATCATCATCATCTTTGACTCCGATCTCATACTCATACTCATAATCATGCTCATACTCACATTTATACTCGTAAGCACGCTCATACTCGTCATACTCATATTCATACTCATATTCATTCTCGTAAATATATTCATATGTAGATGGGTCTCTCCTTCCCCTCACCCTCC
>NC_134800.1:1200336-1202836 GCF_046742065.1 Oratosquilla oratoria | reverse complement strand
AAGCTTCTGAGTATTTGGTTCCGGAAACCGACAGACCTCTCATTCTGGAAATTCTGTTTCCAGGCTCTCCGAGTCCGTTTTACCAGAAACTTCCGGAAGTTTCCCGTCCCAGAAGCTTCCGTCTCCTCAGGTCCCCGGACCTCGAAACCCCGAAAGTTTCCGGTCCGGAAGTTTCTGGACTCTTCAGCTCCAGAAGACACTTCCTGGTCTTTGGCTTCTCGAGTTCGATTTTCTCCGAAGTTTTTTTTCTTCTTCTGGCACCCGGAGTGTTCTTCCGGAGGCGACGCCGATCTTCCGGACTTTTGTTGGACGGCCATTAGGTGTCTCGTGCGCTTTCAAACCCTCAGGTGTCCCAACTTTCTTATTTTCAAAAACCTTTCGCGCCCCGAGAACCTTCCGAGCCGCCTCGTACTTCGTAGAGTTCCTCAGAAGTTCCTCGTACCTCGTAGAGGTCCCTCAGGGGTTCTTTGTACTTCGAGGAGGTTCCTCGTACTTCGTAGAATTTCTTCAAGGGGTTCTTGCACTTCGTAGAGGTCCCTTGTGTTTTGTAAGGGTTCTTCATAGATTCCTAGTACTTTATAGCAGTTTCTTAAGATGCTTTATACTTTGTGGAGGTACTTCAAAGGTTCCTCGTGCTTCGTAGAGAGGTTCCTCCGAAGTCCCTCGTATCTTGTAGATGTTCTTCAGGTTTTTCTCATACTTCGTAGTGGTTCTTCATCCTTGGCAGATGTTCTTAAGATATTTCTCGTACTTCATAGATGTTCTTCTAAAAGAAAAGTCTGGTCCTTAAGATATTCCTTGTACTTCATAGATGTTCTTCTAAAAAAAAAAGTCTAGTATTAGTGAGGCCAGAAGCCTTAAACAAGAACAACGAGAACGTCGAGAACCAAAATAACAACCAGAACAGACAGTTCACTTTCCAAGCACGTCCCTTACCGCTCCCTTGTTCCAGGCCCGCCTAGGCTCCGACCAACCTGCCACTCAGCACAACTGCTCCGAGCCTCCGTCTTCTTTGATGCCGGATTCGTTATTCATGGGGGCTTCAGACGCGGGAGAACGGCCCAGAAAGACGCCCGGATTCAGACACCCCCCCCCCCCACCCCGGATCCTGTGGGAAGCCACACGAAGTGTACGGTCGTCCGCATGGCCAATGAGCCGAGTACACCTCACGCTGATGCTCTTGCATGTTTCACGCCGTCAACTCCCGTCTCCATCAGAAGGCCAGGACGGTGCCCCTTACAGAGGACTTTATACCGTGGAATTTAATGACCCATGCCCTTGGTCCAACTCGCTCGTGGCAGGGTTCGTATCGACGTCACCTCGACCTCCGCCGCAAGTAGTGATGCTCTAACTCGCTAGGTAAGTGAACACCTAGAGGGAATTTTTTTGTGTTTGTGTGCATACAAGTATGTGAACGTGCACGTGCACACACACACACACACACACACACACACACACACACACACACACACACACACACACACACACACACACACACACACACACACACACACACACACACACACACACACACACACACACACACACACACACACACACACACACACACACACACACACACACACACACACACAACTTTTTTATTGTTCAATCTGGCCTTGGTATTGGCCAAAAGGTCCCTTGTCGGCTCCTTTTCCTTTGTGAATTATCTTGAGCCATTGTGAGACGCTGGGTCGCAAAGGGACAGTCATAACGAGTCAAAATATAAGAAACATTTGAATAGAATAAGAAATATATAGATAAATAAATAAATAAATAAACAAACAGATAGGAATAGATGAATAAATATATAAATAGATAAAGAAGTAGATAAATGAATACGCAAAAACAAATAAGTGAATAGATAAACGAATAGATAAATAAGTACATAAACCGACAAACAAACAGATAAAAGTAGATAAATAGATATATGAATAGATAAAAGTAGATAAATAGATATACAAATAGATAAAGTAGATAAACAGATATATAAATAGATAAAAGTAGATAAATAGATATATAAATAGATAAAGAAGTAGATAAATAAATACGCAAGTAACAAACGAATGAATAGATGAAAAATAAATAAGTACACGAACGAACAGATAAGCAGCCTCGATAGGACTGTTTGTGTCAGGATCGATAGGAAATAAAGTCACAGCTATTTTACCGCAGCTCTTCATCACGAAGAGACAAAGTACCCCAATGCATCAGGATAAAGAGAAGCAACACGTCAGAACGCGGGTGTGGTTCTGAATCACGCGCGTCATCCATAGACGCAAATTCCTCTTAAGATTCGTACAAATCACGTAGAAAGCTGCGTTTTTGTGGGCGGGGGTTGGCGTGTCCGGTCATGTACGCCGGTCGTAAGGGTCATATTTAGGGATAAGTAGGTGATGTATCACCCTTATGTGAATTTATTGGAGTTCATTATCTACATGCAACGGGAGGTAAAACCTGGCGTGTGAGTATATATACGTACATACATACATACGTACAT
>NC_134800.1:1172836-1195336 GCF_046742065.1 Oratosquilla oratoria | reverse complement strand
GGAGGAAGGGGAGAGGACGAGAGGACACGCTACAGTCAGTGCGCGGTGGCAGTAATACCAAATGGTCTTAAATCCCGGGCAACAAGAGAGGAACACGCGCACACACACACACACACACACACACACACACACACACACACACACACACACACACACACACACACACACACACACACACACACACACACACACACACACACACACACACACACACACACACACACACACACACACACACACACACACACACACACACATAATAAATGTTTATTAGGCTAGATGATCCAGATGCGAGCATTTCTCTTGGCGGCCCGAGTCCATGGCTGAGAGGAACAAAAGGGTCCCTGGAACAATGTCGCGTATTCAGGGCAGATCCGAACAATGACGCTTGCTGGCTGTACCTCTTGGCCCTGTTGATGTCCAGAGACTGTCCCCTCACTCACTCACTCACTCACTCACTCACTCACTCACTCACTCACTCACTCACTCACTCACTCGCGGGGGCATGTAAAAGCTTTCTTTTTCGTGCTCAGACACGCATACATGAGCGGACGCACGCATACACACATGAAGCCTTCTTTGCGCATACATGCATACACTTAACGCACGTAGCGTGTATAAACGCGTGCACGCACGCACGCATACGCGCACACAAGCATACACGCATATGTGCATGCACGCTCACACGCATGAAAGCAGTGAACGTAAGGCATACAGCACTCACACACGCATACACGGACGCACGCAGCGTACAGAGACTATTCTAAAGGTTTGCCAAAAACAATTTGAGACAGAGAAAGAATCTCTAAATTGACACGAGATGGGAAAGTTGATGAAGAAACATCAATGCAGACTGAAATAACGAAGAAAAAAATTCCAGTAATTTTTCAATATAGAAGAAAAAAAAACGTATGTCATTAGGGTGAAGGGAAATACAGTGACTCAAAACATGAAAATGGACACTTTGGAGATGAGGAGACCTCAGGAAGGATCTGCAGTTGGTAGCCCTGATGACTGCCCCCCCCCTCTCCACACCCTAACTTCTAACAAAGGCTTCTGATCGGCTGCGTTGAACTCTTAGTTAAACGTCTTAAAGAAACGAGTCAAGTATTAATTACGAAGAACAAATGGCAAAGGATGAGGACGAGACGATGACCAAATACGAAGAACTTGTGAATCTGTTATAACTTTGTTAAAAATATTATATTTTTTATCTATTGGGTGATTATCAACAACATGGCAACAACTTTTCCGAAGTTTATTGGAGCTCTCCCAGTGGTTCGTGAAAAACGTCGCAGCATAGGGTGCTTGAGGGCAACGACCACAGTCTTGTATACCTTAATCCACCCTACTCTCCCTTCCTCCCCTCCTACTCCATCTCCTCCCCTTCCACTCCCTAACTCTCCCTGCTCTTTCTACATCCGCTTTCCGTCTCTTCTCGTCATCCCCTCCCTCCTCACCCATCACCTATTCCTCTTCCTCCTCCTCTACCTCCTGCTGTGCCTTTCACCTTCCTCTTTTAGTTAGGTTTGTATCTCTTGGCTGAATAGATCGTCTAAGTCACAATAACGTCACGATCCAAATACTGTCGTCACGTCCAAGGCAATACTTAGTAATAATTGTATGTCGTCTGTTGTTTGATATCAGTGCCATCTATGGAACGAACGACCAAGTTTGCGCGTTAGCTACACATCCGTTAACTTTCCCTTCTTGAGTTGATTTTTTTTCTGTGGAATGGTGACGTAATTTAAAACGTCAACTTGGACACGATAAAATTATTAACGTTCACAAATATTCACCACGAACACTTACTATTGATACGTAATTTTACATAAATAATAACCATTTACATGTATTTATGCATTTCATTTGTTATTTACATTATTAGTTTTCATTTATTTATTCATTTATTATTATTACGATTTTTTCGCATCCGACCTAGATATGGACCAAAAGGTCTCCTCTCGGCATGCTCCGCCTTTGTAATCCTTTGTAATCCAATACTACAACTCCTTACGTGCATATCACTACGCATGCGCATAAGATACCTCCGTAAATGGTTGTCGTACAGCTTATTACTTATGTCCAATTGTTTAAAATTAGTCAAATGGTGTTGCTTGAAAAAAATTGTTAACACTCACGATTTTATTGTTGAATTGAAGACGTTCTTGTTTTGGAGAACCATAGGCAACCCTTCTACGTTCAGTCCAGTCCAGTAGTCCAGTACCACCCAGCGCCCCCTGGCTACCGTCCCAGTGTCACTACCTGTCCATCTTGGCCCCCGATGTCCAACTCGACATACCCCTCCACCCCCCGTATCATGTCCATGGAGAGGTGAGGTAATCCAGCGCTTCTATCCTTTTGGACAATCTCGCGCCGCTGTTGTGAGTTAAGCAAATTGAGTGTGTCAATAGCAACTGATAAATTTGTGCCGTCAGGTTCAAATGTTTTGCTTACCTGGTAGAAGTATGCAAGACTTACTTTTTATTTGTCGTAGGCAAGTGTAGGAAGGGTAGATATCGTAGAGAATTATGAGGTTCTGAGTAGTCTGTGTAATTAGTCGATGTCCCGAAAGCAATTTCCTAACCGGAACTTATATTTCTTCTATTAGCAATGATATATTTTCTTTATACTAACTAAAAGGATAATACGCTTCGCTCTCTTATCATTAGTAGACAAGAACATGCAAGATTAATCCCGAATACCTGGAAGTAACATGTGTAACATGTATCAATTCTTGAATATCGTAGGTAGTTGTTTACAAGACCCCCACGCATAGATCGATACAATGAACATTATCACCACGACAAACCCCTCGTCGACCGATGCGTGGGGGGCTTTTCTTTCTCAATTAACAATGTCCTTATATATTTATAGAAATGTTCAATATCTATTTGGATATTTTTTTTAGGAAGTGCACACCTACGCGAGGGAAGGAGGGGAAGAGTTAAATTTGTTACGGGAAATTCTAGAGAAAAAGTTCTAGATCTTGGCAAATGTAGGAAGGGTAAATATCGTAGAGAATTGTGGGATTCTGAGTAGTCTGTATAATTAGTCAATGTCCCAAAAGCAATTTCCTGACCGGAAATTTCTTCTATTAGCAATGACATATTTTCTTTTGCTCTATAACTGAAAGGGTAATATGCTTTGCTATCTCTTATTAGTAGACGAGAGCATGCTTGATTAATCCCGAACACCAGGAGGTAACTTATATGAATTCTTGAAAATCGGAGGTAGTTGTTTAGAAGACCCCCACGCCTAGATCAAAACAGTGAACATTATGACCACGAAAAACCCCTCATCGACCAATCCGTGTTTTTTTTTCAATCATTAACAGTGCCATTATATATTTATGAAAATATTCAATATCTATTTGGATATTTCTTTAGGAAGTGTACACCTACGCGAGGGTTGGAGGAAAGGAGGGGGAAGAGTTAATTTTGTTACGGGAAATTCTAGAGAAAAATGTTCTAGATCTTGGCACTTTGAGAGGTTGTCTGAGAATGACGGGCTTGTTTTGAATTGTTCTAGAGTGCAGCCGGAGGTGACCGCGAGCACAGACAGAAGGTACTCCACGGTAGGTGACACCGCCGCTGCCGCCGCCAGGATTTTTTTGTCCCAGTATTTATTTTTCATTTTCGCTTTTTTTATTTTCGCTATTTTAGATTTTTGTTACTACTTTTTTTTATTACTTTTGTATTTGTATTATTTCCATTATGTTTATAATGATGTAATTCATGATTTCTATCACTTTATTTGTATATATTTTGTCATTATTTGTATATTTGATTGATTGGCTGATTGTCTGACTAATTAGCTGATTGGTTGACTGATTGGTCGACCGACCGACTGACAGGGCGACTGGCCCACTGGCCGAGTGACTGAGTGGCAGAGTGACTGACTGAGTGGCCGACTGACTGACTGAGTGGCCGACTGACTGACTGAGTGGCCGACTGACTGACTGAGTGGCCGACTGACTGACTGAGTGGCCGACTGACTGACTGAGTGGCCGACTGACTGACTGACTGAGTGGCCGACTGACTGACTGACTGAGTGGCCGAGTGACTGACTGACTGACTGACTGAGTGGCCGAGTGACTGACTGACTGAGTGGCCGAGTGACTGACTGACTGAGTGGCCGAGTGACTGACTGACTGAGTGGCCGAGTGACTGACTGACTGAGTGGCCGAGTGACTGACTGACTGAGTGGCCGAGTGACTGACTGACTGAGTGGCCGAGTGACTGACTGACTGAGTGGCCGAGTGACTGACTGACTGAGTGGCCGAGTGACTGACTGACTGAGTGGCCGAGTGACTGACTGACTGAGTGGCCGAGTGACTGACTGACTGAGTGGCCGAGTGACTGACTGACTGAGTGGCCGAGTGACTGACTGACTGAGTGGCCGAGTGACTGACTGACTGAGTGGCCGAGTGACTGACTGACTGAGTGGCCGAGTGACTGACTGACTGACTGACTGACTGAGTGGCCGAGTGACTGACTGACTGAGTGGCCGAGTGACTGACTGACTGAGTGGCCGAGTGACTGACTGACTGAGTGGCCGAGTGACTGACTGACTGAGTGGCCGAGTGACTGACTGACTGAGTGGCCGAGTGACTGACTGACTGAGTGGCCGAGTGACTGACTGACTGAGTGGCCGAGTGACTGACTGACTGAGTGGCCGAGTGACTGACTGACTGAGTGGCGAGTGACTGACTGACTGAGTGGCGAGTGACTGACTGACTGAGTGGCGAGTGACTGACTGACTGAGTGACTGACTGACTGACTGAGTGGCAGACTGACTGACTGACTGAGTGGCCGAGTGACTGACTGACTGAGTGGCCGAGTGACTGACTGACTGAGTGGCCGAGTGACTGACTGACTGAGTGGCCGAGTGACTGACTGACTGAGTGGCGAGTGACTGAGTGGCGAGTGACTGACTGACTGAGTGGCGAGTGACTGACTGACTGAGTGGCGAGTGACTGACTGACTGAGTGGCGAGTGACTGACTGACTGAGTGGCGAGTGACTGACTGACTGAGTGGCGAGTGACTGACTGACTGAGTGGCGAGTGACTGACTGACTGAGTGGCGAGTGACTGACTGAGTGGCAGACTGACTGACTGACTGAGTGAGTGGCCGACTGAGTGAGTGGCCGACTGAGTGAGTGGCCGACTGACTGACTGACTGAGTGGCCGACTGACTGACTGACTGACTGAGTGGCCGACTGACTAACTGACTGACTGAGTGGCCGACTGACTGACTGACTGAGTGGCCGACTGACTGAGTGGCCGACTGACTGAGTGGCCGACTGACTGAGTGGCCGACTGACTGAGTGGCCGACTGACTGAGTGGCCGACTGACTGAGTGGCCGACTGACTGAGTGGCCGACTGACTGAGTGGCCGACTGACTGAGTGGCCGACTGACTGAGTGGCCGACTGGGTGGCCGAGTGGGTGGCCGAGTGGGTGGCCGAGTGGGTGGCCGAGTGGGTGGCCGAGTGGGTGGCCGACTGGGTGGCCGACTGGGTGGCCGACTGGGTGGCCGACTGGGTGGCCGACTGGGTGGCCGACTGCGCGCCCAACTGGGCGGCCGACTGGGCGGCCGAGTGGGTGGCCGAGTGGGTGGCCGAGTGGGTGGCCGACTGAGTGAGAGGCCGACTGAGTGAGAGGCCGACTGAGTGAGAGGCCGACTGAGTGAGAGGCCGACTGAGTGAGAGGCCGACTGAGTGAGAGGCCGACTGAGTGAGAGGCCGACTGAGTGAGAGGCCGACTGGGTGGCCGACTGGGTGGCCGACTGGGTGGCCGACTGAGTGGCCGACTGAGTGGCCGACTGACTGACTGACTGACTGAGTGGCCGACTGACTGACTGACTGACTGAGAGGCCGACTGACTGACTGACTGACTGAGAGGCCGACTGACTGACTGACTGACTGAGAGGCCGACTGACTGACTGACTGACTGAGAGGCCGACTGACTGACTGACTGACTGAGAGGCCGACTGACTGACTGACTGACTGAGAGGCCGACTGACTGACTGACTGACTGACTGACTGAGAGGCCGACTGACTGACTGACTGACTGACTGACTGAGAGGCCGACTGACTGACTGACTGACTGACTGACTGAGAGGCCGACTGACTGACTGACTGACTGAGAGGCCGACTGACTGACTGAGTGGCCGACTGACTGACTGACTGAGTGGCCGACTGACTGACTGACTGACTGAGTGGCCGACTGACTGACTGACTGACTGAGTGGCCGACTGACTGACTGACTGACTGAGTGGCCGACTGACTGACTGACTGACTGAGTGGCCGACTGACTGACTGACTGAGTGGCCGACTGACTGGCTGGGTGGCTGGCTGAGTGACTGGCTGGCTGGTTGACTGACTGGCTGGCTGGCTGGCTGGCTGGTTGACTGACTGGCTGGCTGGTTGACTGACTGGCTGGCTGGTTGACTGACTGGCTGGCTGGTTGACTGACTGCTGGCTGGTTGACTGACTGCTGGCTGGTTGACTGACCGGCTGGCTGGTTGGCTGACTGACTGACTGGCTGGTGGGTTGACTGACTGGCTGGCTGGTTGGTTGACTGACTGGCTGGCTGGCTGGTGGGTTGACTGACTGGCTGGCTGGTTGAATGACTGGCTGGTTGAATGACTGGCTGGTTGACTGACTGGCTGGCTGGTTGACTGACTGGCTGGCTGGCTGGTTGACTGACTGGCTGGCTGGTTGACTGACTGGCCGACTGGCCGACTGACTGGCTGACCGGCAGACTGAAATCTCGTTTATTCCTGAAATCTGACCGTAGTCTGGGATTGGAAGCAGAGACCAAAGGCTTCATGTTGATTTTTCATTTGATTTTGTTTTTCTGTTCTCATTATTCCTTTTTTTCTTCTTCTTCTTCAGGTGGTGACAGAGTTCAAGAGGCGGAAAGGACTTTTGTCCTCCAGGTCGAAGACCACTGGGGACCTGCGGACGTCTGACATCCTCTCCGAAACGGCGGACAGCGGTGGCCCTTGCGGGAAGTCCTACGTCAGGTAGGGTGTCACGCCACGTGTGACGTCAGGTAGGGTGTCACGCCACGTGTGTCGCCAGGAGGGGTGTCGCGTGTGACGTCAGGCGGGGTGTCGCGTATGACGTCAGGTAGGGTGTCGCGTGTGACGTCAGGCGGGGTGTCGCGTGTGACGTCAGGCGGGGTGTCGCGTGTGACGTCAGGCGGGGTGTCGCGTGTGACGTCAGGCGGGGTGTCACGAGTAGGATGAAAATGGCAGACTAATTTCAAATGCTCTAGTAGTTTTTTCAAATGCATTATATCATACATAAATTAGACGCTAGAATCAAAAGATCATGTGTACGATGGCATCGATATATGAAATTGAAGTACTGGAGTAGGATGAAAATGGAGTTCAAAGTGTGCGATAACACAAAATTCAAACGCTGGGGTCAAAACCTGAGTAGGATGAAAATGACAGACGAAACTAATTTCATATGCTCCGGTCAATTTGTCAATTACAGTATGGCACCTCGCATTTTTAAATCAAACGCTGGAATCAAAACAGTATGTGTAGGATGCCAAAGATGTATGAAACTGAAACGCTGGGGTAGGATGAAAACGAAATGCAAAGTGTTACGTTAAGGAGGTATGGCGTTCCCAGCAAAGAGCGTTTGGAAATTGCGCCTGGAGACCTTTGGACTCTTGTTCCTCCTCGTCACCTGCGGGGGGGAGCCCCGTGGGAAGTGCGGCTCGTGGTCCTCGATCAAGCAGTTGCGGCCTCGAGTTTCGGTGGAAAAACCCGAAGCCCAACAGCGGCCGGCAACGGTCGCTGAAACTTCCCACGGGTCCCTCTGGGAGGAAACTTTGATCCGCTTTCTCTGGAACAAATGCACTTGGGATGATCGTAGGGATCTTGGGCCCTGTCCGGGGACAGACTGTCGGCCCCTTGGGGCTGCACCTCCCGACCACACTGGTCCCTCGTCCCTAGTCCCTACATCAGCGTTTCTCAACCTTTTTACCTTTGCGTAACCTTTAAGATAAATTGCATGTCTCAAGGAACCCCTGCGCAAAAAAAACAAACAAAAAAACACCATATCTTTCTCGTTTTATCTTCATCGTAATAATAGGTTAGATAGGAGGATATTCATATTACATTACAATAACCAAGAATATGTCGTGCGTGTTTAATTATATTACGCATATCAAATTAAATGAAAAATCAAAAGTGCATTAGCTTATATCGCTCGTTCTCGCGAAGCCCTTAGGGACCTTTTGCGGAACCTTAGGGTTCCGGGTTCGAACCCTGATTGAGAAACGCTGCCCTACATCGTCCCGATTCGCGATTTGCAGCTGGGAGCCCGTGGACGACAGTTTAGCCGTCCAGGACCCCGGACGGAGTCCTCTGGAGACGAGGAGTCCAGACTTCGGGAAGCCGGACCTTGCAAGCCCGGAAACCCCGGACTTGTCGAGCCCTCTTCGTCGCCTTCTTCTTCTTCCTCTGGCTCAGAACCCGGTAAGTCTCCGGTAGGGGCTTCACGAGCGGTGGGTGTTACGAACTGCTGTG
The DNA here is from genome assembly GCF_046742065.1 of Oratosquilla oratoria. Classification (NCBI taxonomy): domain Eukaryota; kingdom Metazoa; phylum Arthropoda; class Malacostraca; order Stomatopoda; family Squillidae; genus Oratosquilla; species Oratosquilla oratoria. The sequence continues at coordinate 1,186,784 of NC_134800.1, read as the reverse complement.
TGCTTGTGTGCATGTATTTGTGTGTGTGTTTATGTGCATGTATTTGTATGTATGTGTGTGTGTGTGTGTGTGTGTGTGTGTGTGTGTGTGTGTGTGTGTGTGTTTGTGTGTTTGTTGCTAAGGACTGTTTACCAGTGCTTCTGTCCTGTAGAAGGATTAGGTATATGTAGTGAGGATGGAAAGAGTGGGAAGAATTATTCTTAAAGAATGTTGACTTTTCTCTTTCTCTCTCTTTCTTTTCTCTTTCTTTTCTCTTTCTCTCTCTCTCTCTCTCTCTCTTTCTCTCTCTCTCTCTCTCTCTCTCTCTCTCTCTCTCTCTCTCTCTCTCTCTCTCTCTCTCTCTCTCTCTCTCTCTTTTTTTCTCTTTTTTCTCTCTCTTTTTTTTTTTCTCTTTTTTTTTTTTTCTCTCTCTCTCTCTCTCTCTCTCTCTCTCTCTCTCTCTCTCTCTCTCTCTCTCTCTCTCTCTCTCTCTCTCTCTCTCTCTCTCTCTCTCTCTCTCTCTCTCTCTCTCTCTCTCTCTCTCTCTCTCTCTCTCTCTCTCTCTCTCTCTCTCTCTTTCTCTCTTTCTCTCTTTCTCTCTTTTTCTCTCTTTTTCTCTCTTTTAAACCCGGGCACACGCTGCCCACCTTCCACTCGGCAGACTCCTTCCGGGCAGACTCCTCCCGAGTCGGGCACCATGGATCCAGCACTCCAGAGGAAGGACCTCGTCCACGACTCTTCGACTCCTTTGCCCACCATCGTGGTTACCGAGGTCGGGGGTTCTCCGAAGACGCCACTCGTAGGTAAGAGCGTAGGCATGCAGGAGACTGCAAGAGACCATAACGCCTACACTAGGGAGTTCCATGTGGGATGAGGAAGGGAACTATTCCACCTGCGAGGAGATTCCGTGGGTGGAGTAGTGTCCTCTACTTCCTCCTGCCCCCACCACCCCGCCCCACTCACCTCTCCTCTCCTCCCCAAAGTCTCCTCCCCAACGTCTCCTCCCCAACGTCTCCTCCCCAACGTCTCCTCCCCAACGTCTCCTCCCCAACGTCTCCTCCCCAACGTCTCCTCCCCAACGTCTCCTCCCCAACGTCTCCTCCCCAACGTCTCCTCCCCAACGTCTCCTCCCCAACGTCTCCTCCCCAACGTCTCCTCCCCAACGTCTCCTCCCCAACGTCTCCTCCCCAACGTCTCCTCCCCAACGTCTCCTCCCCAACGTCTCCTCCCCAACGTCTCCTCCCCAACGTCTCCTCCCCAACGTCTCCTCCCCAACGTCTCCTCCCCAACGTCTCCTCCCCAACGTCTCCTCCCCAACGTCTCCTCCCCAACGTCTCCTCCCCAACGTCTCCTCCCCAACGTCTCCTCCCCAACGTCTCCTCCCCAACGTCTCCTCCCCTACGTCTCCTCCCCTACGTCTCCTCCCCCCAACGGCTTCTTCCCAACGTCTCCTCCCCTCAACGGCTTCTTCCCTCGCCTCTTCCCCCCCAGCGTCTCCTTCCCCGCCTCTTCACCCAACGTCTCTTCCCCAACGTTTCCTTCCCAGTCCTTTCCCATCGTCTCCTCCCCAGTTCTTCCCCCAGCCTCTCCTCTCCCAGCCTCTCCTCTCCCAGCCTCTCCTCTCCCAGCCTCTCCTCTCCCAGCCTCTCCTCTCCTCTGCCAGGCTCTCCTCTCCTCTCCTCTCCCAGGCTCTCCTCTCCTCTGCCAGGCTCTCCTCTCCTCTGCCAGGCTCTCCTCTCCTCCTCTGCCAGGCTCTCCTCTCCCAGCCTCTCCTCTGCCAGCCTCTCCTCTCCCAGCCTCTCCTCTCCCAGCCTCTCCTCTCCCAGCCTCTCCTCTCCCAGGGTCTCCTCTCCCAGCCTCTCCTCTCCTCTCCCAGGGTCTCCTCTCCCAGCCTCTCCTCTCCCAGCCTCTCCTCTCCCAGCCTCTCCTCTCCCAGCCTCTCCTCTCCCAGCCTCTCCTCTCCCAGCCTCTCCTCTCCCAGCCTCTCCTCTCCCAGCCTCTCCTCTCCCAGCCTCTCCTCTCCCAGCCTCTCCTCTCCCAGCCTCTCCTCTCCCAGCCTCTCCTCTCCCAGCCTCTCCTCTCCCAGCCTCTCCTCTCCCAGCCTCTCCTCTCCCAGCCTCTCCTCTCCCAGCCTCTCCTCTCCCAGCCTCTCCTCTCCCAGCCTCTCCTCCCAGGACACCCATCACCTCCCCCCACCCCCCGCCAAACCTCCCTATTCTGCTGACCTGTGCCCACTCTGCCTCTCCTACCCCCGTCCCCCCACCTTCCCAGCCTACCTCTCCTGAATCGCTGCCTCTCTGAGCCCACATCTCTTCTTCACCCCCACCCCTCCCTCCCCTCCCTCACCTCTCCTTCACCCCTCCCTCCCCTCCCTCACCTCTCCTTCACCCCTCCCTCCCCTCCCTCACCTCTCCTTCACCCCTCCTTCACCCCTCACCCCCACCTCTCCTTCCCCTCACCCCCACCTCTCCTTCCCCTCACCCCCACCTCTCCTTCCCCTCACCCCCACCTCTCCTTCCCCTCACCCCCACCTCTCCTTCCCCTCACCCCCACCTCTCCTTCCCCTCACCCCCACCTCTCCTTCCCCTCACCCCCACCTCTCCTTCCCCTCACCCCCACCTCTCCTTCCCCTCACCCCCACCTCTCCTTCCCCTCACCCCCACCTCTCCTTCCCCTCACCCCCACCTCTCCTTCCCCTCACCCCCACCTCTCCTTCCCCTCACCCCCACCTCTCCTTCCCCTCACCCCCACCTCTCCTTCCCCTCACCCCCACCTCTCCTTCCCCTCACCCCCACCTCTCCTTCCCCTCACCCCCACCTCTCCTTCCCCTCACCCCCCCCTCTCCTTCCCCTCACCCCCACCTCTCCTTCACCCCTCGCCCACCCAGCCCTCCATCCACCCATACCTCTCCTTCCCTCCGTCCACCCACCCACCTATTCTTTATATATATTTTTCTATTTTTGTTTACACTCTTCCTCTTTGGTTCATCTATTTCTATTCGTTCCATTTTCTTGTTCATTTACTTTTTCTCTTGGTTTCATTTAATTTCAATTAAATTTTATCTTCATGCTTATGATGCTGATGGCTGACGTTTATGCTTATCCCTAGGTTTTGTTTTTCTTGGTTATTATTTTAATTTTGTTTTTATTCTAATCTACATGACTTTTTCTTGTATATATTCTATTCTATTGACTTGTTTAAATGGCAATTCATGTCTATCTTTATTCTATTTTTATTTTTTTATCTTTATTTTTGTTGTTCTATTTCTATTTGATCTATTTTTCATTTTTATTTTTTTAATTATTTTTATTTGATTGATTTGTTTATTTTTATTTTTATTTTATTTTTATTATCTCTTATTTGATATTTAATTTTATCTTTATTTTATTTTATCTTTTTTATTTCTATTTATCTATTCTTGATTGTTTGTTTATTTTTATTTTTATTTTCTCGTTTTTTATTTTATTTTTATCTTATTAATGTTATATTTTTATTTATAATTTTTTCAATATATTTATTTTTTTATTTTTGTTACTTATATTTTTGTTTATTTTTTATATCTATTTTATCTTTATTTTTTATCTTTTTTATTTTTTATATATTTCTAATTTACTATTTTTTATTCTATTAATTTCTTTTCTTTATTATTTGTAGTTTTTATTTTTATTTTTATTTTAATTTTATTTTTCATAATTTTTATCTTTATTATCACTTTATCATTATTATTATTTTTCAGACCTGGAAGGCGTCGAAGTTGGTCCGCAGAAGCTCGAAAGAAGGGAAAACCAGCAGAGCACGGGGAGCCGACAAAGCACGAGCCAGCAGGAGAGCAGCGTGTGAGTAACGTCACGCTGTGACACTCTGACGACAAAGAGAGAGATGTTTTGATTACCTCTTTATCCATCTTCGGATGCTCACTGCCCTGAGCGGGTTAGAGCTACGCTACCTGCGGCGAAGGTCCAGGTGATGACGGTTCGAACCCTGTCACCGGCGAGTTGAACCAAGGGCATGGTTTATTAGAGTCCACGCTACAAAGTCCTCTGTATGTGGCAGCGTCCTAGCCTCCTGTTAGGGGGGAGTTTGACGTTTAACAAAATCATTCATCACATTTATTTATTTAGTTTTATTTATTATCATCATTATTATTATTATTTTTTTTTCTTGAATTCCAACTCCAACCTCTCTTGCAGGGGCAGTGACTCTGTGACTCTGATCAATTACCCGACCACCGTTGACTCGTGGCCGGAGTCGTCCTTCCCCCAGCAGACCCCGAGGAGCAGACCCCAAGAGGAACCCTACCCAGTCTTCAGGTGCTCCCTCCCTAACCCCCCCCCCACCACGGGATGGGGGGGTGGTGGTGGATATTATGCCATGGGATGGGGAGGATAAGGGGTAATTGGGGTGAGGGTGTGGGGGATGAGGGTGTGGGGGAGGAGGGTGTGGGGGAGGAGGGTGTGGGGGAGGAGGGTGTGGGGGAGGAGGGTGTGGGGGAGGAGGGTGTGGGGGATGAGGGTGTGGGGGAGGAGGGTGTGGGGGAGGAGGGTGTGGGGGAGGAGGGTGGGGGGGATGAGGGCGTGGGGGATGAGGGCGTGGGGGATGAGGGCGTGGGGGATGAGGGCGTGGGGGAGGAGGGTGTGGGGGAGGAGGGTGTGGGGGAGGAGGGTGTGGGGGAGGAGGGTGTGGGGGAGGAGGTTGAATCTCTATATACAAATAAAACAATTGATGAGATAAGACTTATTGACCCACTGTCGGAGAATGAGATAAGATGGACAGAAAATCTGTATATTTCGACCACTATCTGTGGTCCTCTTCAGCAGGATCACAGATAGTGGTTGAAATATACAAACTTTGTTACTACATTAAACCTTCCAATTGCTGAGACTTGAAGCCTTGTCTAACGGAATGTTGTTCTTCGCAGTGAGCCGGTCAAGGACGTCCTCGAATGGAAAGGGATGTCGTCCCACAACAGGTAAAGGGAGGAGAACCTTGAGGAGTGAGACCTTGAAGTATGAAGGGCGAAGGGCTGGGAAAAAATTCTGTGGGTTTTGGAGTGGGCTGGGGTACCATTGGAGTGGGCTGTGATAGCATTGGAGTGGGCTGTGATAGCATTGGAGTGGGCTGTGATAGCATTGGAGTGGGCTGTGATAGCATTGGAGTGGGCTGTGATAGCATTGGAGTGGGCTGTGATAGCATTGGAGTGGGCTGTGATAGCATTGGAGTGGGCTGTGATAGCCTTGCAGTGGGCTGTGATAGCCTTGCAGTGGGCTGTGATAGCCTTGCAGTGGGCTGTGATAGCCTTGCAGTGGGCTGTGATAGCCTTGCAGTGGGCTGTGATAGCCTTGCAGTGGGCTGTGATAGCCTTGCAGTGGGCTGTGATAGCCTTGCAGTGGGCTGTGATAGCCTTGCAGTGGGCTGTGATAGCCTTGCAGTGGGCTGTGATAGCCTTGCAGTGGGCTGTGATAGCCTTGCAGTGGGCTGTGATAGCCTTGCAGTGGGCTGTGATAGCCTTGCAGTGGGCTGTGATAGCCTTGCAGTGGGCTGTGATAGGACTGCAGTGGGCTGTGATAGGACTGCAGTGGGCTGAGATAGCACTGTAGTGGGCTAGGGTAGCAGTGCAGTTGCATTGGGCTGCATTGTAATTACACTGGTCTCCATTAGCATTACACTGAGCTGGAATTACTCTGGCTGTAATTACATGGGCTACAGTAGCATGACAGTGGGATTTGAGTCTAGTACATCGAATGAAATGGGCAGTCGGGGAAAAAATAAAAATGTACAAGAACGAGTTGTGAATGTCAACGACGAACGCGATGTCTCCTCCTGCAGGACGTACACAGTGGTCAACCCGCGCGAGACGGATCCCCTCTTTCACAAGCTGGAGTTCGAACCTTCGTCTGGTTCAGGAAGGTAAAACTGAACGAGTGGATTGGTTTGCTCGTTTTTTAATTTCTTAATTTTTTTTTGTCTATCTTCATTAGTTTTTATTTATTATAACTATTCATTTATACTTGCCTATCTATATCTGACTACAGTAACTTTGCCTGATAATGTATCGTGACGAATTTTTGTACTTTGATGACCTTCGTGCACAGTTTGATTCAGACGAAAGCTGTTTCCGGTCATATTTTGTAGCACTTGGAGTGCCACTTGTGCAATTTTTGTGCCACTTGAGTGCCACTTGAGTGCCACTTGGGTGCCACTTGAGTGCCACTTGAGTGCCACTTGAGTGCCACTTGAGTGCCACTTGAGTGCCACTTGAGTGCCACTTGGGTGCCACTTGGGTGCCACTTGGGTGCCACTTGTGCGCCACTTGTGCGCCACTTGTGCGCCACTTGTGCGCCACTTGTGCGCCACTTGTGCGCCACTTGTGCGCCACTTGTGCGCCACTTGTGCGCCACTTGTGCGCCACTTGTGCGCCACTTGTGCGCCACTTGTGCGCCACTTGTGCGTCACTTGTTGTTTACCACTTGTGCCACTTGTGCCACTTGTGCCACTTGTGCCACTTGTGCCACTTGTGCCACTTGTGCCACTTGTTGTTTGCCACTTGTGCCACTTGTTGTTTGCCACTTGTGCCACTTGGAAAACCTCTGTTTCATTGCTTGTGCCACCCACCTGAATGTGATCTTGATCACCCCCGTGTATGCCCCCCTGCAGGACGAGTTACTTCACTGCCACGGAGGTGACGTCCCCGCTCATGTATCCTCCCGGGGACAGTTCCTCCCGGTCCTACAACCTGGTCAGCGCCCGGAACAGCCTCGTGCAAGGTGGGTGGCGGGGGCGGGTTTGAGGCCGTGGGGCGCCAGGCAGGCACCTCCTAAGGCTAGATGACGCAAGGTTGTTCTTCAGCCCTAAGGTCGTCTATGAAGGAGTAGTGTCTTGTATACATGTGTTTATATACCAAAGGCTTTTTCCTCCCTCTTATAAGGGAGGTAGTTATGTCTAAGTCCACCCATTCCACTCCCCTCCACCAACCCTTTCCGCCCTCTCATTCTTAGCTCCTCGTGGATGACGGGTCGTACCTATATCCCGCCCACTGACCCCTTGGGTCAGAAGCAATGCAACGAGACGCGGCGAATCCACAAGAGCAAGGCAGCTTCACAAGTGTAATGTATACTATACATATGCATATACACGCACACGTACACACATGCATGTACACCTATCCGCACATTCCTACCCACGCACCTACCCGCACATTCCTACCCACGCACCTACCCGCACATTCCTACCCACGCACCTACCCGCACATTCCTACCCACGCACCTACCCGCACATTCCTACCCACGCACCTACCCGCACATTCCTACCCACGCACCTACCCGCACATTCCTACCCACGCACCTACCCGCACATTCCTACCCACGCACCTACCCGCACATTCCTACCCACGCACCTACCCGCACATTCCTACCCACGCACCTACCCGCACATTCCTACCCACGCACCTACCCGCACATTCCTACCCACGCACCTACCCGCACATTCCTACCCACGCACCTACCCGCACATTCCTACCCACGCACCTACCCGCACATTCCTACCCACGCACCTACCCGCACATTCCTACCCACGCACCTACCCGCACATTCCTACCCACGCACCTACCCGCACATTCCTACCCACGCACCTACCCGCACATTCCTACCCACGCACCTACCCGCACATTCCTACCCACGCACCTACCCGCACATTCCTACCCACGCACCTACCCGCACATTCCTACCCACGCACCTACCCGCACATTCCTACCCACGCACCTACCCGCACATTCCTACCCACGCACCTACCCGCACATTCCTACCCACGCACCTACCCGCACATTCCTACCCACGCACCTACCCGCACATTCCTACCCACGCACCTACCCGCACATTCCTACCCACGCACCTACCCGCACATTCCTACCCACGCACCTACCCGCACATTTCTACCCACGCACCTACCCGCACATTACTACCCACGCACCTACCCGCACATTCCTACCCACGCACCTACCCGCACATTCCTACCCACGCACCTACCCGCACATTACTACCCACGCACCTACCCGCACATTTCTACCCACGCACCTACCCGCACATTTCTACCCACGCACCTACCCGCACATTTCTACCCACGCACCTACCCGCACATTTCTACCCACGCACCTACCCGCACATTCCTACCCACGCACCTACCCGCACATTTCTACCCACGCACCTACCCGCACATTTCTACCCACGCACCTACCCGCACATTTCTACCCACGCACCTACCCGCACATTCCTACCCACGCACCTACCCGCACATTCCTACCCACGCACCTACCCGCACATTCCTACCCACGCACCTACCCGCACATTCCTACCCACGCACCTACCCGCACATTCCTACCCACGCACCTACCCGCACATTCCTACCCACGCACCTACCCGCACATTCCTACCCACGCACCTACCCGCACATTCCTACCCACGCACCTACCCGCACATTCCTACCCACGCACCTACCCGCACATTCCTACCCACGCACCTACCCGCACATTCCTACCCACGCACCTACCCGCACATTCCTACCCACGCACCTACCCGCACATTCCTACCCACGCACCTACCCGCACATTCCTACCCACGCACCTACCCGCACATTCCTACCCACGCACCTACCCGCACATTCCTACCCACGCACCTACCCGCACATTCCTACCCACGCACCTACCCGCACATTCCTACCCACGCACCTTCCCGCACTTTCCTACCCACGCACCTACCCGCACATTCCTACCCACGCACCTACCCGCACATTCCTACCCACGCACCTACCCGCACATTCCTACCCACGCACCTACCCGCACATTCCTACCCACGCACCTACCCGCACATTCCTACCCACGCACCTACCCGCACATTCCTACCCACGCACCTACCCGCACATTCCTACCCACGCACCTACCCGCACATTCCTACCCACGCACCTACCCGCACATTCCTACCCACGCACCTACCCGCACATTCCTACCCACGCACCTACCCGCACATTCCTACCCACGCACCTACCCGCACATTCCTACCCACGCACCTACCCGCACATTCCTACCCACGCACCTACCCGCACATTCCTACCCACGCACCTACCCGCACATTCCTACCCACGCACCTACCCGCACATTCCTACCCACGCACCTACCCGCACATTCCTACCCACGCACCTACCCGCACATTCCTACCCACGCACCTACCCGCACATTCCTACCCACGCACCTACCCGCACATTCCTACCCACGCACCTACCCGCACATTCCTACCCACGCACCTACCCGCACATTTCTACCCACGCACCTACCCGCACATTACTACCCACGCACCTACCCGCACATTCCTACCCACGCACCTACCCGCACAAACCAACCCACGCACAACACCGCACATTCCGAGCCACGCACATACCAGCACATTCCGACCCACGCACCTACCCGCACATTCCCACCCACGCACCTACCCGCACATTCCCACCCACGCACCTACCCGCACATTCCCACCCACGCACCTACCCGCACATTCCCACCCACGCACCTACCCGCACATTCCCACCCACGCACCTACCCGCACATTCCCACCCACGCACCTACCCGCACATTCCCACCCACGCACCTACCCGCACCGGCCTACCCCCGCCCCTACCCGCACATCGCAACCTCTGCACCTACCCGAACATCCCTAGACCCGCACCTACCCGCACATTCCTACCCACGCACCTACCCGCACATTCCTACCCACGCACCTACCCGCACATTCCTACCCACGCACCTACCCGCACATTCCTACCCACGCACCTACCCGCACATTCCTACCCACGCACCTACCCGCACATTCCTACCCACGCACCTACCCGCACATTCCTACCCACGCACCTACCCGCACATTCCTACCCACGCACCTACCCGCACATTCCTACCCACGCACCTACCCGCATCCATCCGCACACCTCCTTAAAACCCACACCTTGCCCAGCCACAGGTATCCCCACCTCCTCCCTCCAAGCCGATGATCTTTCTCTAAACCGCATCCGTTCGTTACTCTTACCGTCTACATCACCAACTTCACTGCCATCACCACCACCTCCTTCACCACCACCACCTCCTTCACCACCACCACCTCCTTCACCACCACCACCTCCTTCACCACCACCACCACCTCCTTCACCACCACCACCACCTCCTTCACCACCACCACCTCCTTCACCACCACCACCTCCTTCACCACCACCACCTCCTTCACCACCACCACCTCCTTCACCACCACCACCACCTCCTTCACCACCACCACCACCTCCTTCACCACCACCACCACCTCCTTCACCACCACCACCACCTCCTTCACCACCACCACCTCCTTCACCACCACCACCACCTCCTTCACCACCACCTCCTTCACCACCACCTCCTTCACCACCACCTCCTTCACCACCACCACCTCCTTCACCACCACCACCTCCTTCACCACCTCCTTCACCACCTCCTTCACCACCTCCTTCACCACCTCCTTCACCACCTCCTTCACCACCTCCTTCACCACCTCCTTCACCACCTCCTTCACCACCTCCTTCAATACCACTGCCACCACCACCACCACCCACCTCCTTCACTACCACCACCACCACCACCACCACCACCACCACCACCACCACCTCCTTCACCACCACCACCACCTCCTTCACCACCACCACCACCTCCTTCACCACCACCACCACCTCCTTCACCACCACCACCACCTCCTTCACCACCACCACCACCTCCTTCACCACCACCACCACCTCCTTCACCACCACCACCACCTCCTTCACCACCACCACCACCACCTCCTTCACCACCACCACCACCTCCTTCACCACCACCACCACCTCCTTCACCACCACCACCACCTCCTTCACCACCACCACCACCTCCTTCACCACCACCACCACCTCCTTCACCACCACCACCTCCTTCACCACCACCACCTCCTTCACCACCACCACCACCTCCTTCACCACCACCACCACCACCACCACCACCACCACCACCACCACCACCACCACCACCACCACCACCACCACCACCACCACCTCCTTCACTACCACTACCATCACCACCACCTCCTTCACTACCACTACCATCACCACCACCTCCTTCACTACCATCACTACCCCCTCCTTCAATACCACCACCACCACCTCCTTCACTACCACCACCACCACCTCCTTCACTACCACCACCACCACCTCCTCCACTACCACCACCACCACCTCCTACACTACCACCACCACCTCCTTCACTACCACCACCACCTCCTTCACTACCACCACCACCTCCTTCACCACCACCACCACCTCCTTCACCACCACCACCACCTCCTTCACCACCACCACCACCACCTCCTTCACCACCACCACCACCTCCTTCACCACCACCACCACCTCCTTCACCACCACCTCCTTCACCACCACCACCACCACCTCCTTCACCACCACCACCACCACCCCCAACACCACCCCCACCACCACCTCCTTCACCACCCCCACCACCACCTCCTCCACCACCCCCACCACCACCTCCTCCACCACCCCCACCACCACCTCCTTCACCACCCTCCCCACCACCACCTCCTTCACCACCCCCACCACCACCTCCTTCACCACCACCACCACCACCTCCTTCACCACCACCTCCTTCACCACCACCACCACCACCACCTCCATCACCACCACCACCACCACCACCACCACCACCACCACCACCACCACCACCACCACCACCACCACCACCACCACCACCACCACCACCACCACCTCCTTCACCACCACCACCACCTTCACCACGTCCTTCACTACCACTAGCACCACCTTCACCTCCTCCTTCACTTTTTGCAGGAGAACGAAGCTGCAGCGGTTCGAGGCCGAGCCACCGCCCCAGCGTCGGGTCCTACTCGATCATCGAGGTCAACCCTATGGTGCCGATGAACCTGGAAGAGGAGGGGTTGGGGGTCAAGCTGGAGAAACAGAGGAGAAACCGCAGGATTGGCTGGTTTCTGATCGGTCTCGGGTCGTTTATTTTGGTAGCAGATGCCATCGCGGTCGTCGTCATGTCAAGTATGAACCCACCCACTGTCTAGGTCTCTATGCACGTATGTACGTATCCATGCACGTATATATCCATGTACGTATGTATCCATGTACGTATGTGCGCTTGTACAAAAGTCTTAATCTCCCTCTATACGGGCGGGGGTGGCTGTGTCTTACATACGTACACACAAGTCTTAATTCTCCATTAAAGATTAAAGGTCAACCCTTTATAAATATCACGGGCTGTTGTATTATGTTTATACAGCAAGACCTTGATTCACCCTCACAAATTGGCGGGGGGGTCTGTATCGTATATGCATATGTATTCCAAGATCTTCATTTCCCCTTACCAAGGGGTAGCCGTGACGAAACCTGGTTTTGCTTTCTCTCTTTGTGGGGGAAAGCGGTAAGATAATTGCTGAAGTCACGAAAAGCGAGCATGGGCAAACTGACCAACAAGCCGTGGACAGTTTGTTTTTGTGTAAATCTATATCTAGTTCAGACTAGAGTTTTTTTTTTTGTATTTGTTCTTCGTTTTTTTTGTGTGCGGTGAAATAAACTTTTGGACTCGAAGGAAACGAGCTTTTATTCCATGATGTCCTTTTTCACACAAACTCTTCAGATTTTTTCGTAAAAGGACCTGAAATTGGTGGAATGGAGAATTGGACACCCAGATTAGATTTTTTTTTTTTTTACTTTGTCGCAATATCTTTGCTTGTAGATTAGAAGTTATGAAGATAAAATGAAAACAAACAGGTAAACGAATGAACAAGTAAGTGGACAAATGAAGGCATCAGTTTCCCAGAAATCTCGTCACGAGAACTTGTAAAGACTGATCTATGCATTATTTATTTTATCCAATAAACTAAGAATTAAAGTGGAGTTTAATCCAAAACACAGGCGTGTATGTGCTTGCGTGCGTGGGTGTATACATGTGTATCTACACGCGTGTGCGTGTGTTTGTGCGTGCGTACGAGTGTGCCAGTAGGCGTGTGCGAGTTCAAGCACCAACAATTTTTCAGTTACAAAGGAAACGACAAAAAAAAAAAAGAAAAACGGTAAATGGCCACGCATGACTCCACGATCGAGAAGAAAGATTTCCGAAATCTGAAGAGAGGCGGCCCGAATGCCTGGACTGAAAAAAGCGAGCTGCCGGGGAGGAGAACGTGGCTCGGGTGTGAACCGCTCGTGACATTTGCATCTGAAAGGAGGGCCGCCGCCGCGATCGGGGCCTTTGGTGATGGGCACTTGCCCCTGGGCACCGCTCGCTCGGTGGCGGCGATACCAGCTGGATTCAAGGTCGAGTCAATTTTTTTTTTTTTTTTTTTTTTTTTGCTAAAGTCGTGTCCCTAAAGTCATGCTCCACCTTTGCGGAACTTGTTCTCTTTTGTGGAAACTATTCTTCACGCGCGCTGGCCCAGTGGATCTCATGTCGCACTCTTGAGGAGGGGGTCGCGAGTTCAATCCACGGGACCCGCTGTATGCTTCTTGCGCTGGTTCCCGACAGCCCTAGCCACGCGGGGAGGCAACCCAAAGGTCGGCCTGAAAACAACCCACTGGCTTGGCGCAACAGATAGGTCTTTGCCCTACTAGAGGTTTCTCACTTCCCACAACGTGGGGTTAGTGGGATGGTGGTGAGTTTTCAGTTTTGCGGAGAAGGTTACCTTCGCCTAATTCACTCTCTTGACACTTATGGGACCACCGGAATCGTTTAGTTGTGGGTTCGAATCCCGCACTCCTCTCTGAGTCCTCCAAAGCGAATAGAAGGGTGAAGATGACTGCTTCGACCGCTGCTACTCAGCGCCTCCTGGCGTGGTAGGCTCCTAAGCCTCGTATCTTTAGGATGATTACGTCTCGACGTGTAACGCCACTATTCGCTGACCCAAATCTC
>NC_134800.1:1165336-1170336 GCF_046742065.1 Oratosquilla oratoria | reverse complement strand
TAAATGAATAAATAAATAAATACACAAATAAATAAAAGAAAAAAATATATAAAACGAAAAAAAATCTCTCTAAAAGAAGTGGAATTCTTGTGTGTGTCTTGCGTCTTCGCGGAGTCCGTGAGTTCGTGATTTCGCGAAGTGGCGGCCGAAGAAGGCCTTCCGCCTCCCCGCCGCTGCGTTGAGGTCCTGAAGCGAGAGGAACCAGAGAAAACGGACACGTGTGGCCACGGGACAGACACCTTCTTCAGGAGGTCTTCGTCTCCTCCAGAAGGCTCTTGAGACTTCGGAGGACGCTCGCTCGAAGTGTTGAACCATGAGGTCGACTCCTCCAAAAGGTTCTTTCCTTCAGAAGGTTCTTGAGACTTCGGAGGACGCTCGCTCGAAGTGTTGAGCCATGACGCCGACTCCTCCAGAAGGTTATTGAGACTTCGGAGGACGTTCGCTCGAAGTGTTGGGTCATGAAGAAAGGTTCCTCTCCTTTCTCCCTTCGCCACCGCTACCTACATCGAATGAGTAACACTTTCGCTGTGGAGGGTTGGTTTCCTTCGGCTGTATAAGATCAGCCGACGGGGGATCAAGTAAATGACTAAGGCCGCGAAATTCGGCGAAAGAGCTAATAAAGAAATAAAGCAACTTCAAGTGTATGTAATATCAAAGTGTCCTCTTCTACTTCTTTGTCCTCTTGCTTTTTCTCCTCCTTTCTCCTTGTCCTTCTCCTCCTTGTCCTTCTTCCCCTTTGTCCCTCTCCTCTTCCCTTTCATCCTCCTTGTCCTTCTCTTCCTTCTGTTTCTCCTCCTTCTCGTCCTCTTTCTTCTCCTTTTTGTTCTTCTCCGCTTCCTTGTCCTTGTCCTCGTCCTCTTCTTTCTTCTGCTCTTCCTCCTGTTTGCACTTCTCCTCCTCCTCCTCCTCTTCCTGTTTGTCCTTCTCTTCCTTCCCCTCCTCCTGTGTGTTCTTCTCCTCTTCCTTCTCCTCCTTTTGTTTGTCCTTCTCCTCTTCCTTCTCCTTGTCTTTCTCTTCCTTCTGCTCCTTCTCCTGTTTGTTCCTCTCCTCTTTCTTCTCTTTTTCCTCCTGTTTCTCCTTGTCCATCTCTTCCTTCTGTTCCTCCTCTTTCTGTTTGTTTCTCTCCTTGTCCTTGTCTTTTTCCTTCTGTTTTTGCTTTGTCCTTCTCTTTTTCCTCCTGTTTTTCTTTGTTCTTCTCTTCCTCCTCCTCCTCGTCCTCCTCTTTCTCCTCTTCCCTCTTCCCCTTTCTTCACCAACTTCCCCTTCTTCTTCTCCGGGAGGGGAACGCAGACCAGAGCGTAGCCTGCTCTCCAGGGTCATCATCGAAAACCTACAACCGAAGAAGGACAAGAAAGAACTTTGGGTTATCGGATCGAAGTGGAGGTCGAGAAAGGCTTCTGCGGGTTTTATTGAGGATTCTCGAACTGGGTGCACTCGAGGAAGGGCTGGGTGATGCTTGAGGCGGAGAGAAGCGAAGGTCAGGTGTTCTACAAAGGGTGCGGAGGTTGTAGCTGATTCAGAACGTAAACAAAAGAAGAGGGTCTTGGCGCCCATGGAGCTGCTGGACTCTCCAAGTATTTTGTGGAAAGGAGATGAAGGGATGATGGTTTCATTTGGCTTCCTACCCGGCATACATTCCCTTAATTCCTTCTCTTCTTCCTCCTTCTCCTCCTCTTCTCCTCCTCCTTCTCCTCCTTCTCCTCCTTCTCCCCCTCCTCCTCCTCCTCCTATTTTTCCTATTCCTCTCCATATCTTCTTCCTTCTCCTGCTTCTGCTATTTCTCTTCCTCCATCTCTTCCTCATCCCTATCCTTCTCCCTTTCCTTCTCCTCCTTATACTTATCCTTATCCACCTTTTTCTCTTCCTCCTCCTCCTCCTCCTCCTCCTCCTCCTCCTCCTCCTTCTCCTCTTTATACTTATCCTTATCCACCTTTCTCTTTTCCTCCTCCTCCTCCTCCTCCTCCTCCTCCTCCTCCTCCTTCTCCTCCTTATACTTATCCTTATCCACCATTCCCTCTTCCTCCTGCTCCTCCTCCTCTTTCTCCTCCTCCTCCTCCTCCTCCTCCTCCTTATACTTATCCTTATCCCCCTTCCCTCTCCTCCTCCTTCTTCTCCTCATCCCCCTTCCCTCTCACCCTCCTTCTTCTCCTCCTCCTTCTCCTCCTCCTCCTTTTCCTGCTCCTCCTGCTCCTCCTCCTCCTCCTTCTCTTCCTTATACTTATCCTTATCCACCATTCCCTCTTCCTCCTGCTCCTCCTCCTCCTCCTCCTTATACTTATCCTTATCCCCCTTCCCTCTCCTCCTCCTTCTTCTCCTCATCCCCCTTCCCTCTCCTCTTCCTTCTTCTCCTCCTCCTCCTCCTTCTCCTTCTCCTCCTCCTCCTCCTCCTCCTCCTCCTGCTCCTTCTCCTTCTTATACTTATCCTTATCCCCCTTCCCTTCCTCTTCCTCCTCCTCCTCTTCTTCCTCCTCCTCCTCTTCTTCCTATGGCCAACTTCTCATGTCGACAAGGACATAGGGGGAGGGGGGTTGGTGGTTGTGGATGGGGGGGAGGGTATGGGGGGATGGGGGGGAGGGGGGAGGGGGGGAGGGGGAGACTTCTCCCCTGCTGCTGCCTGACCAATCAAAACTAGGTTGACGACCACTTTCCGTTGTCGAAGCAGGAAGAGTCGATTTTTCACTTTTTTACGTTGAATTCTCGCCGTAAAGCGTCTCCTGCTGTCCCCCTTTTAGGGATCATTGGGACATCTTCCTCTTCAATTCTTCTACTTCTGTTTCTTCTACTTCTACTCTCTCTATTTTTTCACTACTTTTCCTACTACTTCTAATTCTATTAGTTTTTACATTTCTTCTAATTCTACGTCCTCCAATTCTACTTTCATTTATGCTTCTTCTACTTTGATCTACTACTTTATGTGCTACTTCTACTTCTACTTCTACATCTAATACTTCTACCTCTATTTCTACATCTACCTCTACTACGTCTTCTACCCCTACGTCTACATCTACTTCTATCTCTACTTCTACCTCTACTTCTACCTCCACTACTTCTACTTGTTTATATTCCACTTCTACTTCTAGTTTTTATTGTTGTTATTATATTTCTACTTCTATTTCTACTACATCCACTTCTTCTACTTCTACTTTTCCAGATCCGCTGCTTCTGACGTAGCTTCCTTCCCTCCAGGTCCAGATTCTACTCCTAAGCCTGGACCATTTGGGAGCTGGAAGGTGTCTGGAAGGGGGCTGGAAATGTCTGGAAGGAGGCCGGAATGGGGATGGAAAGGGGCTGGGAGGGACTGGAAAGGAGCTGGGAGGGACTGGAAAGGGGCTGGGAGGAGAGTGGAAAGGGGCTGGAAGGGGTCTGGGAGAGGATGGAAGGGGGCTGGGAGGGGGCTGGGAGAGGCTGGAATGGGACTGGAAAGGGGCTGGAAGGGAGGTGGAAGAGGCTGAAAGGTGGATGGAAGGAGGCTGGGAGGGGCTGGAAGGATGCTGGGAGAGGCTGAAAGGGGGCTGGAAGGGGGCTGCAAGGCAATTGGAAGGTGGCTGGAAGGTGGCTGGGAGGTGGCTGAGACGGGAGTTGGAGGGGTCTGGAAGGGGGCTAGTAAAGGGCTGGGAGAGGGTAAGGAAGTGGCTGGGAGGGGACTGGGGGAGGGATGAAAGGGGCTGGGAGGAAACTGGAGGGGGCTGGAAGGGGGCTGGGAAGAGGGTGCAAACTGGCTGGAAAGGGGCTTTGAGGGGTCTGGAAGGAGGCTGGAAAGGTGCTGGGAGGGGCTGGAAAGGGTCTTGGAGGCGTCTGGAAGGAGGCTGGAAAGGAGCTGGAAGGGGCTTGGAGGGGTCTGGAAGGAGGCTGGAAAGAGGCTGGAAGGAGGCTGGAAAGGGGCTGGAAGGGGCTTGGAGGGGTCTGGAAGAAGGCTGGAAAGGGGCTTTGAGGGGTCTGGAAGGAGGCTGGAAAGGTGCTGGGAGGGGCTGGAAAGGGTCTTGGAGGCGTCTGGAAGGAGGCTGGAAAGGGGCTGGAAGGGGCTTGGAGGGGTCTGGAAGGAGGCTGGAAAGAGGCTGGAGGGGGGCTGGAAAGGGGCTGAGAGGTTTTTAACTGTTCCACAAGTTCCAGCAAAATCATAATTTTTTCCTCTGTGTCTTCACCTTCTGTCAGTCCTCTTTTGTCAGTTCAACTGTTGTATTTATCTATTACAATTTATCTATTTGTATACCTGTTCACCAATTCATTTGTTTATATGTATTTATTCTTAATTATCTAGTTCTTTATGTATTTATGCATTTGTTTATTTATTTATAATTTATTTATTCATTTGTTTACTATCTATTCATATATTCATTCAATTATTCATCTATTTATCTATTTATTCATTTGTAATAAACTATCTATCTATCACGAATCAGACTGACAATAATAACTTTAGAAATGCAAGAAATGATATTCCTGACTGGACTTTACTTCATGACTGCACACTCTTACAAAAAAAAGAAAGAAAAAAAAAGAAAAAAAATCAAGATCGATACTGCTAACCTGTCTTTACCTCCTTGGGTTGACGCGTTGAGCGTCGTCGCAGCGGCATATCAGGAACCAGAGTACGAACCATGGGTGGAGGATAGTGTTGAACGGACACACACACACACACACACACACACACACACACACACACACACACACACACACACACACACACACACACACACACACACACACACACACACACACACACACACACACACACACATATATATATATATATATATGAAGAGCATACGCATAGTGGGCACAACTGTTCATAACGTTCAATCTTTGGTTTCCGTTCTTTGTTGAACAAGAACATGATCCGGGGCAGGAGAGGCGTCTCTGTCTTTTGGGTCAGAATTTTTATTTATTCATTTATTTATATATTTATTTTGAGAAGAAGTCATGGTTTCCTCCTGAGGATTTCAAGTTCTTTGTTTACAAGAACCTCACTTACTGGGCGCTGTTCTTCAGCGTCTTTGAGC
>NC_134800.1:1140336-1160336 GCF_046742065.1 Oratosquilla oratoria | reverse complement strand
TCCGTCAACATAGAAAGTGTCCCGGCCACACTCGATCTTCGTGGGTAGCGACCCCAGATTATTTTCATTAAAACGAGGGTGCAAATTTAGAAACGAACGGTGTTCAGTCGAGACACCCTCCCCTAGGCCCGGAGACCGAGTGCCAGCCGCTCGGGGCAGCACCTCCTGATGGAAGTGAAGAGTTGACGGTTTAGAAAACGGAAGACTTTGCTGTCCATCTTGCAGGGTCACCACCTGCAGACAGGTGTCCGCCGTTGCTCGAAGGATCTCATTTGGGAGTCCTTCGGGGGTCCTGCAGGGACTTCAAAGGACTCCAAGAAGGGGCCCAGTTCGATAACGAACGAGAGTTCGTGGGGGACTCAGATCATTTCGTTCAGTCTTGAAATATTCTCTAGAGAAGGTTTGGAATTAGTAGTACGTTAGTGGTAGGAAAAGAGAAGAAAGCAGTGCGAAAAATGACTAAACATTTTGAAAAGAAAAGAGATTTTGTGTCTGATGAAAGTAAGAAAGAAAGAAAGGAGGGAGAGAGAAGAGATGAGGATTGAAAAGAGGAAAATAGAAGAGGAGAGAGTGGAAGAGAGGAAAACAGAAAGGGAGAGGGTAGAAAACAGGAAAAGAGAAAGAGGAGAGGATGGAAAAGAGGAAAAGAGAAAGAGGAGAGGGTGGAAAAGGGGAAAAGAGAAGAGAAGGTAGAAAAGAGAAAAAATAAGAGGAGAGGAAGGAAGGAGAAGAAGAGTACGAAGTGGAGGAGGTGAAATAAAGTCACAGGAGAAGAGGAGAGGATGGAAAAGAGGAAGTTGAGAGGACGGAAGAGAGGAACAGGGAAGAGGAGAAGGATGGAATGAGAAGAAGGCGAAGAAGTGGAGGAGGTGAAATAAGATCACAGCAGAAGAGAACATCGACGAAGAGAACGCCGAAGAAGAGAACATCGAAGAGGACCTTCCGGTTTTCTTCTTTTCGAAAAGGGAGTTCGAGAATGAGGTCTCGTATTCTTCTTCTTCTTCTTTTCGAAAATGATGATGGACAGAAGCCGAAGAGTGGGGTGGTGAATAAGTCGGCCTGTTAAAGAATCGTTTTCTTTAATTAATTTGTCGGTTTTCGTCGATTTTCTTTCCCCTTTTCTCCCTCCAAAGAAGCTGATGATGCTTCGTCTTATCAACCCAGCGATCTCTTCGGATTTGGAAATTTGACGAAGACTTGATTTTCGAAAAATTGTGGCGTCATCGGAAGCATGCTGGTCTTGCGTTTGCTAAGTCGTGCGTTCGAGTCCCGCACTCACTCCTCTCCGATTCCCAGCGGTGACCGTTTGTTACCTGCCCCCTAACAGTCGACCAAAGTGCATATAGTACATAGGGCAAAGGTGACGGCTTCGGCCGCAGCAGTTACTCAGCGCCTCCTAGCGTATGAGGCTCCTCACTACTACATTGATTTCCGAATGACGATTTTGTAAAAAAAGATACATATACATACAGTACATACATACATACATATATATATATATATATATATACATATATATATATATATATATATATATATATATATATATATATATATATTTCTAAATACAGCTCGCTAATGGTAATTAGGAAGGGAATCTAATGTGTTGTTGGAAAATAATATTGTTTTGCAATGTCAAATATTTTTTATGAGTGAAAAGAACTGCATTTAATGGATATTTATATATATAGTGAGTTTAAGGATTTTGTCGCTCTAACGTTGATGTAACAGGCAGCCATCAGCATTAGGTTAATTAACTAATTGTAATAAAATATTTCATAATTAGTCATTTTGTTGGTCAGAGTTTAAGTAAGCCAATTGAAAACAAACATTCCTTGTAAATTCAAGCTTTGCTTAGTTTTAAATGTACAAAAGATCTAAAAACGGAATATGTTCTAATTGAATTAGTTTTCCGTAGTTGTGGAAATCTACATTTGTTTTTAGCTGAACGAAACAATAGCACATATATCAATTCTTTTCATCCGTTGTCGGAAGGACTTGTGTATGCGCACAACGACATTCCTCTGTTTTGAAAGCGAAATACGATTTGTGAATTTTAATTCATCCTCTATTAAAAACCGTTGCTATTTCCCAATGTTTGTTTACCAAGTATAAACAAAAAACTAGTTGTTCTGTATTTTTTTGATATCTCGTAGCGTGTGATGTGGTGGTATGAATATACATGCTCATAAACCTGCAAGTAGGAAATGCAAACTTGTACATAGCACACAAAATCACAATTCAAAAAATATATTCGTTTGTTTGTAGGATATTTGATCTTTATTTTTTGTATATAAGCAGTTAAATTGTCAAAACCTTTATCGATATTTGCCATAATCACTACAGAACGATTTGAGTGGGATGTTCTTTTTATGACGTCATGTCGACTGCATGGGAAACCAAGATGGCGCAGATACAAATAAAGGAAGGATCCATCGATTATTTGTCGAAATTTCCTCATGTAGGATGCCCCCGGCCCCAAAGTAACCGCCAACAGCCACTGCATTAGCCCCCAAATCACTCAGTGAAGGAATTTTGTCTGGAATGAGTGGAGAGAGTAGTATTAAGTGGTAACGTTTTCTGTGTGTCTAGGGCAGCGACTTTCTATTACTATGCTTATTCTAGGATAGTGCAGTTTTCATGTAAACTAGTGGCCTGAGCATAGGTATGACAGAATAGTTCTTGATTATTTTGTAAATAGTTGCTGGAAGTGTGAAGAAGTGCATGGTTTGGCAGTTTGTTAAGGCCTGCTCGTTTTGTGATCTGAGGGTGTAGATGTTTTGTATGAACGTATTGTGAGGTGTGAGGGGTGGTTTATTGTAGACGTTTTAGTAGATCGTTGTCGTGGTTGTTCTTGATGTTGGTTTTGGTAGGTTGTGGTTATGTGATGTAATGTGAGGTGTGTGTGTGTTGTGTGTGTGCATGTGTGTGTGTGTGTGTGTGTGTGTGTGTGTGTGTGTGTGTGTGTGTGTGTGTGTGTGTGTGTGTGTGTGTGTGTGTGTGTGTGTGCGTGTGTGTGAGTGTGTCATACGTATATCAAGAGGGTTCTTTCTTATCAAGGGGTGGTTAGCCAATGTATGTAGCCACCCTTCACCCCTCCAACATCCATTTCTTTTCCCCTTTCCCTATTAGCTCCTTGTGGATGAGTGACCACCCTTTACTTCCCCCACACTGGGTCAGCAGCAATGCAGCAAGGCACAGTCCTTTGTAAATTGTCTTTATCTTTTTCCCGTGACCAAGTCTGGTCCTAGTGAGTTAGTTATATATGTAGTAATTAGGATTTCTTTCTACTGTTGAAAGTTTGTGAATGCATTTGCTTCATATGTAGTTTCTTAATTGCCTTTACTGTGGGGTATTTCATGAATGGAATGGTGATTATATGTGTATGAAATATGAAAACAAATGTTGTAATAGTTTTTATCCAATGGCCTAGGCTGGACGTTTAATCAGGCTGCTTGATGAGTCTTGAACTCATAGCTGTAACTGAGAACTTCTAAAAGGATGTAAACATTTTATTACGTTTCAGAAACAATTTTAGTTAATATAGATAATTTTGACAGTGTTCGATGTTGTTTTGTAGTTGTAGTGTTGGGGTATTGTTGTTACATTATTTGCATGAATGAATGAACGGCATTATCCAGACTGTTGGAAAGCAGAAAACAAAACAAAACAAAACAAGGCACAAGCAAGTGTCATGTACCACCTAGAATAATTTCAAGTTTACCATAAAAAAAACTTATGGAATTTAGTATCATTAAAAGAATAATAATTTTTCTTTAACAAATTTGTGGTAAAATTGTCGTTTGTGTTTCATGTCGTCGACATTTGTGATCCCTCTCCTTTTGGTTCAGTATACCGTTGGATCGTGAAGTGTAAGGTGCATTTTCTCAGTGCAATGTCTTCTTTTTCTTTTGCTATCAAATAAGTGCAACGTCGCTGAATTAAATCAGCTGACAATAACTAAAACAAAACAAGTTATTCTAGAATAAGATAAAAAGAAAATTTCTGTAAAAGGTGATGCAGAATATTCATGATTAAGTGACTGAACCTTCACGAGTTTGAACTGAAAGTTGTGTGTTTTGATTCCTTTACGAAACGTTCACTTCTGTCCGATTCTTCAGATCTCTGCAGGTTTGTCGTTTATTGAATCTTTTTAAGATAAATGTGAATTATATTTCCACTGACTAAAGTAATCTTTTTTAAATGTTTAATAAAACTAAGATTTCTTTTTGTGGAGTGGGTTTTATTACGGTGGAAAAGTTATTATATTTTATCATATAAATATATATATATATATATATATATATATATATATATATATATGTGTGTGTGTGTGTGTATCTACAGTATGTAAGCATGTATGTATGTATGTATGTATGTATGTATGTATGGATGGATGTGTGTGTGTGTGTGTGTATTTATTTGTGTGTGTGCATGTGTAATTACAAATGCAAATATCAATATCAGTATCAAGATCTTCATCAATACAAAGCACAAACAAAGACACACAAAAACAATCACAGATGCAACCACAGAAGCACGTATGAATATAAGCATATCTCTTGGGATTGTGAGTGTCTAGAAAATTTCTTCATTTTAAGAACCATCAAATCACTGTCGAGGAGTCCACCTTTATTTATCTTTTTTTTTCATTTCCCTTGAGAAGTTAAGTTATCGAACTTTTGCTCTTTCGGTTCGAGAAAATAACTTCCTCCATTCGACTTTTTTTCTTATTTATCTATTTTTTTTTTTTTTTTTTTTTTTTTACTATTTCCTCCTTCGGGACAGAGTGGCAACAAAGACGTGGAGTCCAAGAGGGAGTAAAGGAGTGAGAGGAGAAGGTGTGGATATAGAGAGGGAGTAATTTATTGAGCAATAGAGTCCCGTGCGTTTTCTTTTGATAAAAATCGAGGCATTTGTTAGGGCAATGGCTTCTGCTGATAAGGATCTCGAGGAACGAGTCTCGCCAGCCAGGACGATGATTTCTTCGGACCCTTTGCTCTTTAAGAAATTTTCACTTTTTTTTCCATAATTTTTTTTTAAACATGGAACGTTTTCGGATACTTTCTTTTGCAATAATGCTAACGTCTACTTGGATTGCAATTTTGGAAAATGCTGTAAAAACAAGGCGTATATGTTTACATTGTAGATTTACATATGATTTTAGAAAATATTGCAAGAAAAACGTATATTTGAGATTTTATTCGTTCTAAAATAGAAAAAAAACGTATGACATTCCTTACAACACATATGACGTCACTCGATGACGTCACTAAGGCGTCACACTGATCTCACTCGATGACGTCACTATGAGACCACACATTAACGTCACTATGACATCATGCAATGACGTCAATCGATGACGTCACTCAATGGCTTGTATAAGAGAGGTGGAGCTGGAAATCCATCAGAATATGTAAGTCTTATTTCATTACTTTTTTTTTTACGTTCCACCCGTTATCATTTCAGTATTAATTATGTTCTGTTCTGTATATTATGATTTCAGTCTTAGTAATGCTTTGTTCTGTATATTATAATTTCGGTATTAATAATAATGCTCTGTTCTTCACGCAATTTTGAAAGAGAAGCTCGCTTTCGGAGACGTGCGTTCTGTCACTCGACGTATTTGGCCATTTTCATAGACATGTTTTTTTTCGCTCATTTTCGTAATGCTTTCCACCTATTCTGGCAATACGCGCAGCCGGAATGCAAAGTTCGCCACCGACATTATGCTTTCCCGGGCCGCTAACAGATGGCGCTGTAATCGGTGCGGAATAGTCGTCAGGTTGTAAATAGGTCTGGCGAAACATTATGGGAAGAGGGCGGGTATCATATGGCTTCGTTCATCAGCATACGGAAATACCACCACTTTGGTCGAAGAATATTAGAGATCGGATGATACTTTATGAAACGTGTTATTTGAGTCTGCACTCAGGCTGATATACCCAGGATATATTGTGTTTGGTTACGTATATCGCAATGTAAGTATACTATTCAAAAATATGTCCTCCCTAGTGACTACATATTTGTTTTTCAACATTTCTTTATTTTCTTATTACATCATGGTATTACGGAGACTAAATATACTTAGAAATGCACTTAGAATATACTGGGAAATATGCTCAAAATAGACTTAGATATGTTTTGAAATACACTTAAAGTATACTTAAATATACTTAGAGGCTTGCTGTCCGCGCACCACTTTATTGTTGATGGGATATCTCGGGACTGAATAAAATCGCCCGGCGACCGTCAGGATGAGGGGGATAAGTGCCAACAGGTACGCGAGGGCTTTGAGGGGTCAAGAAGTATTGGGAACCCTCCCCCCCTTCATTTCCTCCCTCTTCCACCTCTCCCCCTCACCTTCCTTCTCTCTCTTTTCCCCCTCCCTTCAACCTGACCCTCACACTCACCCTTGCATCCCCTTTCCTCTCCCCTTCTCCCTTCCCTTTCTACTTTCCCTTCCCTATTCCCTTTCCACCTCCCCTTCCCCCTCCCCTTCCCCTTCCCCTCCCTTCCCTTTCCCCTCCCCTTCCCCTTCTCCTTTTCTTTTCCTTTCCACGTCTCTTCCCTTCCTCCATTTTTTGCTCTTTCCCCTTCTCTGTCTCCCTCCCCCTCCACTTTCCCTTCCCCATCCCCTTACTCTCCCCTTTCCCTTACTCTCCCCTCTCCCTTACCCTCCCCTTTCCCTTTCCCCTTCCCTGTCTCCCTTCCCCTCCCCTTTCTCTCCCCCCCCTTTCCCTTCCCCATCCCCTTACTCTCCCCTTTCCCTCACTCTCCCATTTCCCTTATCCTCCCCTCTCTCTTACCCTTACCTCCCCTTTCCCCTCCCCCTTCCCTGTCTCCCTCCTCTTCCCCTCCCCCTTCCCCTTTCCTTCCCCTTCTCTGCTCCCCACATCCTCATCATTCCCCCCTCCCCTCCCTCCCCCGTCCCCTCTTTCTCCCCTTCTCCGCCATGTACACGATTGATGAGCGCGTGGCGGAGGGATGCTGCAGATCCTTGTCAGGGTCGGGTCGGCTCCTCTCTTGACGTCGGGCGATGATTCGTTCGGAACGGGAACGGTGCCCAAAGCTTTATGTGACAACAGCTTATCTCTGCCTCTCTGTTTTCATAACTGTGACGCTTTCAATCCACGGCTGGAGTGGGTGTCCATCTATCTCTATTTCAAACCTTCACGATAACAATTTCGGCGCGTTTTGTGGTTTTCTTCTGGTTTTCGATTGCTGCTTTCGGTTCCATCTGTTAGAAAACGGGGTGTTTGGCTTCAGGTTTCGCTTCTAATGTGTTCAAACGTATTTCGTTGCTCGTTACTTAGCTCCTCCTCCTCTTCCTTCCTTCGTCCTCCTCCTCCTCCTCCTCCTTCCTTCCTCCTCCTCCTCCTCCTCTTCCTCCTCCTCCTCCTCCTCCTCTTCCTCCTCCTCCTCCTCCTCCTCCTCCTCCTCCTCCCATCTTACCCCCCCCCGCCATCATCTAAATGACCATTTTCCAGCACAAGACTAAATCCTTCTATTCTGTGCTACATTTACATTTCTTTACTTTAATTTCTTCCTTTTCTTCTTTTTTATTATTTCTGTTTCTTTTTTTATCTTTCTTCTCCCCAATTTTTTTTTACTTGGTTTTTGTTTTATCTTCTCTCTCCTCCCCAATTCTCTTTACTTCTTTATTTTCTTTTATTATTTTTTACTTTATTTTCCTTTTCATCTTTCCTCTCGCATCCAGCGTCCGTCCTCTGCTGCTGCTGCTGCTGGTCTTCATCCTCTTTCTTCGCTTCGTCTCCCTCCTCATCTTCCTTATCTCCTCCTCTCTTCCTTATCGCCTCCTCTTCCTTATCTTCTCCTCTTCCTTATCTCCTCCTCTTCTTTATCTCCTTTTCCTTATCTTCTCCTCTTCCTTATCTCCTCTTCCTTATCTCCTCTTCATTTCCTCTTCCTTATCTTCTACTCTTCCTTATCTCCTCCTCTTTCTTATCTCCTCCTCTTCCTTATCTCCTCCTCTTCCTTATCTCTTCCTCTTCCTTATCTCCTCCTCTTCCTTATCGCCTCCTCTTCCTTATCTCCTTCTCTTCCTTATCTCCTCTTCTTTATCGCCTCCTCTTCCTTATCTCCTCCTCTTCCTTATCTCCTCTTCTTTATCGCCTCCTCTTCCTTATCTCCTCCTCTTCCTTATCTCCTCCTCTTCTCTATCTCCTCCTCTTCCTTATCTTCTCCTCTTCCTTATCTCCTCACTAGAGAAGTCTCGTAAGTGTCAGCGACCTTGAGCAATATTTCCACAAATCTCCAATATATTTTCATTAGGATGATATTTTCCACCTCTATGCTAATTTTTCCTTCGCGCAATTCTCATCTTTTGATTACAGTTTTCAGAAAGAAAGAGAGAAAAGAAAAACCGAATGATAAAACACGAATTCAATAAACACTGAGAGTTAAGAATAAGATTTTTTTTTCTAATTTAAGAATAACAGTCAAGACAGACTCCGGCGAAAGAGACTAAAGCTCTCCTTGGCATCGAGTAGTGCCAAGGCGCTCTCTTGCTCTCTCTCTCTCTCTCTCTCTCTCTCTCTCTCTCTCTCTCTCTCTCTCTCTCTCTCTCTCTCTCTCTCTCTCTCTCTCTCTCTCTCTCTCTCTCTCTCTCTCTCTCTCTCTCTCTCTCTCTCTCTCTCTCTTTCTCTCTCTCTCTCTCTCTCTTTCCCTCTCTCTCTCTTTCCCTCTCTCTCTTTCTCTTTCTCTCTTTCTCTTTTTTTTCTCTCTCTCTCTTGCTCTCTCTCTCTCTCTCTCTCTCTCTCTCTCTCTCTCTCTCCTTCTCTTTCCCTCTCTCTCTTTCCCTCTCTTTATCTTTCTCTCTTGCTCTCTTTCTTGCTCTCTCTCTCTCTCTCTCTCTCTCTCTCTCTCTCTCTCTCTCTCTCTCTCTCTCTCTCTCTTTCTTTCTCTCTTCATTTCTCGTTCTCTCTCTCTCTCTATCTCTCTCTTTTCTTCCTTTCTTTCATTTTCTTTCTCTTGATTTCACTTTTTCTTTCTCTCTCCCTGTTTCTCTCTCTTTCACGAACCTCAGTGTCTTTATGAAATAATAAGAAAGTAAGAGGGTCTATAGTGTTTGTGTTTATTTGTTCATTTTCAAATACATACGAACCAGCTCGCCCGTGGGAGTTCAGCAAACACGATCAGATACATGAGTACCATCCCAGGCCTGGCAATGTGTATGGAATTTTATCATTATTGTCCACTTTATTGTGCAATATTTCTAGATGAGGTAAAATTATTGAGCTGTTTTGATGACGTATCGTTCTAGATTTTGATCAGTTTTGTATGTTAGGCACCCTAAATGCATATATCAACTATGATTATTATGGAGATTCTCTAAATTGTATTATTTTTTAGATTATTTTTGCTTATTACTATATGTACCTATATCTTTATTTATGATTTTATATCTATATATATATGTATATATATATATATATATATATATATATATGTATATGTATTCTTTTATTGTTTATTCTTTTCTGGCTCGCTGGCCGAGCGGGTTACGGAGTCGTTACTTGCAGCGAAGGTCGAGTGGATGGCGGTTCGAACTTTGCCACCGGCGAGTTGGACCAAGGGTATGGTTCATTGAATTCCACGCGACCAGGCCCTCTGTAAGGGGCACCGTCCTAGATTCCCGATAGGGGAGAGTTTGAGGCGTTAAACCACGTCCTCATCCTTTTATAGAAATATTATTTCGATGTCATATACAGATAAAGTCGTTTTAGAACCTCTAACAACGTTCTAGTGATCCAGCAGGATAATCAATCTAGAGGAGTAACTGTCTTATAAAAGTTTGTGATTTTACCTAAGTTACGAATCAGATGTGATGTACCAAGCTTGTATCTTTTTAAAAAGAATCAGGTCAGAGCGAAACGGATTACATTGACGAAGGTTAAGGAAGGGATGAGGTTAGGTTAACCAAGGTCAGGGCGGATAAAGTTAGGTTAACGTAGGTCAAGCGTGGAAAGTTCTCAGAGAAGTAGTATAATGCTGAAAGAGGAATTATGTGACATTAAGGAAATCATCTCATTAGTAGTTATGATTAGTAGTTGAAGAGTAGTTATGGTAGTGATAGAATTGTTGCATCGAGTGTCACTAAATGGAAGAACCCGCAACCCCAATGTACCCGGCAACGGTACTCGGGTCACTCCCATAGATCTCCCTGGGAAGAGACGTTCGACTGTCTGTTGTATTGATATGCGACTCTTTCTTCAGCAAGTTGTAGTGCGATCAGTCGCCGGTTGGACCAATTTGGGTCCAAGAAGGAAACAGGAGGCGAGAACTGGTTTACCTATAGAGTGGTTAACGAATGGAATAGACTTAGTAACCAGGTAGTTAGTGAGCGCTGAAACGATTGATTGTTTTATGAGATAACCTTATGGATGGTGATGGCAAGTAGTAATGGACATGGAACTGCCTAGTGTTGGCCTTATGGCCTCTTGCAGTCTCCTCCGTTCTTATGTGGTTATGTAATACAGTCGATATTGGTGGAGACAGGTCTTGGGCTCAGTCCAGGGACCGAGTGTCTGCCCTTGGGATTGCACCTTCAGATGGAAAGGAGGATGTTGGTTTCATTAAGAATTTGCGTCAATACTTATTTTACTCTCTCCCATAGATTTCCCTGATATTAATTTCGGAATGGATAGTCAAATATTCTTCGCCGCCCCCCTCCTAAAAAAAAACGTCGTTACTCATAAGGCTTGTTCTACACGTATCGACTTTTCGCCGTGCGTCGTCCACGACACGACGTCGATAACAGTCTTTGGTGTCTATGGGCGCTTTCACACGTCACAGCCACAACCACGTGTGAAAGCAAGCGTAAACACCCATAGTTGTTTGACAGCACGACGTCGTGTCGTGGACGGCGTACGGCGAAAAGCCGACGCGTGTGAAAGGAGCCTTTGTATCCTTTGTATTACCCACAGCTTTCCTGACATTCCATGAGATTCTTATGAAGCGAACTTGATGACATTTAGAGATCATTTTTCAATATTGCTAACCTTAAGCTGCTGCTATGTCATCCCTATAACCCACGGCAACACAAGTCACGGTGTACAAGACGTCACCGGTGTGACGTCATCACATGGCGACATCAAGGTGACGTCATCAATGCGACGTCATCATTGTGGTGTCATAGTGTGACGCCATCAGTGTGATGGCATACGTGTGACGCCATCAATGGGTCATCAGTGTGACGTCATCAG
Source organism: Oratosquilla oratoria (assembly GCF_046742065.1). Lineage (NCBI taxonomy): Eukaryota > Metazoa > Arthropoda > Malacostraca > Stomatopoda > Squillidae > Oratosquilla > Oratosquilla oratoria. Next base: position 1,149,108 of record NC_134800.1, on the reverse strand, counting down.
TGTGACGTCACAAAGCTGAGCAAATGGTGATGATGTCAGTTTATCCAGTTACTGGCTACGCATTGGTCACATCACTAACAGGTTTATATTTATTGAGGTACAGACAGACACCGCGTATTAAATGCACATCGCTCTGCCACGTATCTTTACTAGTTTGTCAGCGTATGGGGCACTGTCTACACAATATTGTCGATATCTTGGGGCTTCAGTGACACCCCTACGGACCAGAGTTACTCAGTATTATCTTGCAGTCGGAGACTTAAAAAAAATGCTGATCATTACTTTGAACTCGGACCTAATCCTTCAGTCTCTCCTTGACCTCCCGAGGATAGAAGCGCTGGTTATTTGCGAGGATGATGCCTTTACGTGCCAGGATTAGTGATGCAGTATGACGAAGGGAAATTGAAGGTAAATGGGTAATTCATATTACCAGTTACTGTTCCCTCACCATAGGCACTATCGCGCTATTACAAAAATTATCAGTATCGTCACACTGGCTGTCGTAGCACAAAGGGTTACGGTGGTAAAGCACGAGGCTGAGAGGGGACTTTTAAGTCCATTATGAGGTTGTAAAAAACAAAAAAACAAAAAAAAAATCGTACCAATAGATACCTTATCCCTTTCACTCCTCCCCCTCTCCCTTCTCCCCCTTCTCCCTTCTCCCCCTCTCCCCTCCCCCCTTCCCCCTTCCCCGGATACTGTTCTTCCCAGAATTCATTGTCGATGTGTTGACGCGATGGAATTAATCCCGGGATTAATTCCGGACTCCTGTTTCCTTGCCGGATGGGTTTCTCATGAAAAGTAGGACCCGGTTCCGGGGGGGAGGGGTCGCTTGCAAACACACCGGACATATAACACTTCCGTAACTAATGATGATCACAAAATCTTTTTTTTTTCTCCTAACCCATGACGTAAGCAGGTACGAGGCGCAGTAGCCAATCAGAGTTTGTTTCTTGCTTAGGACGCAATGAGTGACGACAGCGCTAGCCAATGAGCGCCCGAGGTGACGCCAGGAGGCAATGACACGCCATCTGCAGTGACCTGCGCCGCCCAGCTGGTGCCAATTAAGAGTTGTGGCTTAACAACACTCGCTGGGCAGGGGGGAGGGGAGAGGGGGGAAGAGGAAGGGAGAGGGGAGAAGGAGAGGGAGAGGGGAAGGGAGAGGGGAGAAGGAGAAGGAGAGGGGAAGGGGAGAAAGGAGGGAAAGGGGAGGGGGAGGGGGAAGGGAGGGGAGAGGGAGAGAGGAAGGGGGGAGAGAGGGAGTTGGAAAGGGGGAGGAAGGAAGGAAAAGGAAGGGCAGAAGAAGAGGGGAAGAGGGAGAGGGGAAGCGGGGGTGGAAAGGATAGGGGAAAGACAGAGGATGAAGAGTGAGGGGGGTGGGAGGTGAGGGTGAGAGGGGGAAGGGGGAGGGAGAGGGAAAAGTGAGGAGAGTGTGAAGGGAGGGTGGAGGGGGAGTGGGAGGGAGGAGGGGAGGGGGAAGAGGGGAAGATGAGGGGTACAAGGGTCAGTCGAGATAAGTTTTAGTCCTGAGTGCGACATTGCCCACAAGGATAGCATCGCTGGAAAACTACAGGACTCCATAACAAGTTTGTGACCCTACTGATAAGCAAGGAATTCTCCTTTGTCTTTACGAGGGAAAATCAATATCAGTCATGCCACATCAGCAATATCAATTGATATCTCTTGGTGTAGTATTTCTAGACAAGAAATAACTTAATAACCAACCCTAGCTGGAATACAAAAGCATGAAATAATTCAATAATATTGGTCACTATGTTTAGTAACGCCATCTATCCTCTGCGCGGAAAAATACACTCAAACATCTTATTAAAATTGATCACAACGTTCAACAACCCCATCTATCCTCTGCCCAAGGAACTACACTCAAGCATCCCATCAAATTGATGGCAACATTCAGCAACGCCATCTATCTTCCGCCCTGGGAACTACACTCAAGCATCCCATCAAATTGATGACAATATTCAGCAACACCATCTATCATCTGCCCGGGGAACTATTGCAACATCCCACACACGCTGATCCTCGCGTCAAGCAACGCCATCTTTCCTCTGCTCTGAGAACAACACTCGTAAAAATTCCGAGCTCAGCTTTGTCTTCTTCCTCTCTTAACTCTCGTTCAGGGACTTCAGGATTAATTGACTTCACTGTGAAGCAGTTAACTTAACAGAGTTCTCCTCTTCCCCTGAGTCTAAAATCTCGGTCGTGTCTACCTTACTTCTTTTGAATTACGGACTTGTTCAGTGTTATATCTCTATTAGTTATTGTTCAAGGTATAGAGATAGTTTTGGAACTTATAAAATATCCTGCTTTTTTGTTCTAGTGAATATAGTTTAGGTGTTATTGTTGGGAAGAGTGGCTGGATGGGTCTTTAGGTGTGATTTGACTTGGTCATCCCCTTAAAAAAGGGGGGAAAAGGTAATAGGTATTTTATGATACATACAACCATACATACACACATACATACACACATACATACATACATACATACATACATACATACATACATACATACATACATACATACATAAATGCAAGTTCTGCACATACATACATACATACATACATACATACATACATACATACATACATACATACATACATACATACATACATACGTGCATACCTCCATACATACATAAATATATACCTACCTACCTACATACGTACATGCATACATACAATACATACATACATACATACATACATACATACATACATACATACATACATACATACATACATACATACATACATACATACATATACCAAGGCTCTTTCCCCCTTACCAGGGAGGTAGCCAAAAAGGACAAGGCATAAAATCATTCCCACCCATTCCATCCCCGAAAACACTCCACACCCCTCCACCCTCCCTCCCATCTTAGCACCTCCTAGATGACGGGTCATCCCTGCACCTTGTCCACTGCCCTGGGTCAGAAGCAGTGTCGCAGGACACAGCACATCCACAGCAAGGCCGCTTCATTAAATCGGCGACCCCCCCCTCTCCGTCCCCCCATATAAAGGAGAGGACGGGGAGAAATCCCTTCGGGCTGCGTCAAAATTTTTGCTCACACACACTACCTCACCCCCCATTCCCCCATCCATTCCACCTCATGCATCACAACATTTTCCATATACAACCATTCTCCATTCACCCCTGTCTTCTGTCCTCTCCCGTCCTTCCTCAACCGACATTCCCCTCTTCCCCAAAGCCCCCTTCACCCCATCCATTCATCTCATCCTAGGACGTCCCCTCATGTTCACTCCCTCCACATCTGCCTTCCATACCTCCTTTACTAGTCTTTCTTCACTCATTCTTTCCATGTGTCCAAACCATCCTAATACTCTTTCATCAACCCTATCTCCCAGCTCCCTTTCCACCCCTGTTCTCCTCCTCACCTCCTCATTTCTCACTCTATCAAGCCTAGTAACCCCCATCATACTTCTCAGACACTTCATCTCAAACACATTCAAGATCCATTCTCTCTTCCTCTCTTATGTTCCATGTTTCTGCTCCATACAATGCTGTTGGCACAATCACCTCTTCATACAGTCTCCTCTTAGCATCCATTCCCAAATTTCTATACATACATACATGCATACATACATGCACACATACATCAAATTAGAAAAAAATGAATAAAAAATGAAACAGAATAGTTTGGTGTGGAGAGGAAAAAGTACTTTTTTTTTTTAAGAAAAAAGAAAAATTAATTTTGGATTTGGCATTGGGCTTGATTCATCTCTTTGCATTTGTCTTCTCGAAATTTGAGTCTTGATCCGATATCCGTTCTTTGCGCGCAGCGAGTCGTTGCGAGTAGCCCCCCGACCCCCAATACCCCCCTCTATCCCCATTACCCCCAAATACCCCCGCCCCCCCCAGCCAATAGCGTTCTTTAGCCCAATACCTCGTTCTTTGGTGATGCGCAGGTTATATGTTGTCTGAAGTTTGTTTTCCTTCGAACCTATTCCACGTGTAATGGCATTAAATGTGTGTGCGTGTGCATACGTCTATAATTATATATAATATATTTATATGTTTGTATATTATACGTATATGGGTGTGTATGTGTATGTGTATATGTACGTGTATATGTATATTTATGTGTATGTATACCTACATGTGTGTGTGTGTGTATGAATGTGCATGTATATAATGTACAGTATGTATATGTATTCGATATGTAGATGTATATGTACTCTATGTATATATATACTCGTATATGTATATGTATATATGTGCTGTATATATGTATGTGCATATATAAATGTATGTGTATATGTGTATGTGCATGTATAAGGGCATGTGCACGTATGCGTATGTGTATATGTTTACCTCGTATATACATAAGCCCTCAACAATCAAAGTGTGTGTGTGTGTGTGTGTGTGTGTGTGTGTGCTCACTCGTGTATGCATTTCCATTTAGGTTATTTTTCGTATACACGTGTTCTGGAAAGTCAGACACATCGGGGGTGGGAAGCAAAGGAATGCTTCTAAAAGTCCTCAGCGGACAAAGGCCTGGAAGCTAATTGAGGCGAGAGGTGTGTCCTTATTCTCCCTCGGCCCTTTGTCTCCGGTTTCTATAGGGATTCATCCACATTCCCTGGATCCGGTTGAAAGCATTCGGGTGCTGGATTGCATTCCCGGGGCTGCCGGAAGCTTGGTCGGAGGACCACATCATATATATACATATACATATACATATACATATACATATACATATATATGTATTTATGTATATATATATATATATGTGTGTGTGTGTGTGTGTGTCATTTTGACAAACGGAAATAAGCTCCACCACAAGTACTCGAACCTTTGCCTTTGCGACAGATATCGTCTTTGCTTTCTAATAAGCGATCGCTAAGGCAGAGGTTCGAGTCCTTGCGGTCGAGCTTATTTCCATATATACATACATATATATATATATATATATATACATATACATATACATATATATAATATACATATACATACACACACACACACACACACACACACACACACACACACACACACACACACACATAAATATATATATATATATATACATACATATATATATATATATATATATATATATATAATATATATAATCTCCACGGATCCAGTCGAAAACCGGGTGGGAATGCGTTCCGGAGGTTTACCGTCTCTTCCGGAAGGCTGTCTGGAACCCCCCCCCCCCCCCCAGCCCCCACTGGTGTTTTCATCCAGGGTAATATATTTGTTGGTCATTAATTTATGTTTCGCTATTTTTCGATCGAAGATACCTTCCGGTCGGGTTGGGCCAAGTGTAGTACTTATTTGTGAATCCAGGAACCATTCAGTGAATGTCACTTGCCCCAGCTGTCCATCAAAGGCGATGCTAATATAGTTATCATTAAACGAAAGATAGTTTAGAGGCTACAAACTGAAACGAAAGCTAGTTACGTATATATTTTTTGTTTTTTTTTGTTTTAGATCGCGGCTGTCGGTTTCGTTAGAGAAGGAGTGCTGTGCATACGAATTTCACTAGATTCTTGATTCTAGAATATATTGAGTCTTTCGGCCCCCGCGCTACAATGCAATAGATGGTGTTTGATCAAGGCGGGCTTACTGCAAGACTGCAGAAGAAAAAAACAACTTTTCTCATTCTTTTGTTTTACTCTTTCAAATATTCTTTTAATTTAGAGATGAAAATCTATATATTTGTTGTTCTTCATTTCGTTAACTTTTTTAAATTAAATTCCATAAAGGAAGATCATATGTATATATTGTTTCTGAATTACCTCTTTTGGGGAAAAATGAAGCTCACGCGAATGGCAATAGCTCAAGCTGATGCTGCCATATAGCGAGTCATTTTTTGTTTTCAGAACTGATGAAACGGTGCAGGAACGAATTCCTCTTCGGGAAATTTAGATCACATAATTATCTCGATTTTATTTATTTAACTTTTCATTAATTTATCTGTTTATTTGTTTACTTGTTTACTTATTAATTTATTTATTTCTCTTTCATTTTTATTTCAATTTTAATTTTTAGAACGACCTATTGAATCAAATTTCTGGATTTTTTTCACATATTGTTTATAAAAAGACCTCAAAAAAGTCATATCTCTCCTTATTTTCTAACGCCTACTTCGAAAGCCATCCCCCTGGTAAGCTATTACACACACACACACACACACACACACACACACACACACACACACACACACACACACACACACACACACACACACACACACACACACACAAATATATATAATATATATATATTTTTTCAAAGACCACTTCGTTTTTCACTGAGAAATCCAAGAAGTTTCGCCCTTCTTTTGCACGCCAAATAGATAAATAAATGAATAGACAGGTAGATGAATTAATTAGTAAATGAGTAAGAAATAACAAAGAAAAAATAAATGAACAAATAAAGAAAATAAAATTCCCTCAACCATTAAATAGAAAACTAGATAAAGAAAGAGTTCCCCAAGCAGATGTTCATTCTCTCGTGTTCTTCAATGTTTGGACTGAAACGAAGCCAACAAGCGAGCAAGGAGGCAATCATGTAAACAAGCAAGCAAATAAGGAAGCAAAGGTGCAGCAGATCTTTCTCTCTAAAGACCACTTCACACACAAAAAATTAATAAATAAATAAGTAAAATAATAAGGTAATAAATGATTAAATAGATAAAGAATTACTCAACCAGATGTTAATCTTTCGTGCACTTCAGAGTTTGGACTGAAACGGAGCTAACAAACGATCTAGGAGAAGCAAAACTGAAGCGACCTTCTTCTCCAGTTTCAAGACTTTTGTCCTTCCTCCCTTATCACGACTCCGAGTTAACAAAACTTAGTCACTTGTCGAACTCGAGTTAGTTAATGTCTTCCTGTTTCACTGCGCCAATTGGAGGTCGTTGGCTCTGCAATTTCCAGCGTGATCTGCGAGTTCGAGTACGTCTGGCAGCCTTCTTCAGACGCTCTCCTCCGAGACAATAAACGCCGAAGTAACTTTTTTTTTTTTTTTGGAGGGGGGGGGAGAGGGATGAAGAGGAGGCAGTCGGGTGTGTGAGATGCGCGGAAACGCAGATGAGAGATATTTTGTATTTTTTGTATTTTTGTTTTTCTATTTAATTTCATTCTATTCTCTGAAATACATTCTATTCTATGTACCTCTATTCTATGTTATTTTTCTTTTCTTTTATGTTGTATTATAATGTGTTCTATGATATATGTATATATATCATATATGTATAATATATATATATATATATATATATATATATATATATATATATATACTGTATATATATATATATGTATATATTATATATATAATATATATATACATATAATATATATATATAATATATATATATATCTATAATATATGTATATATATAATATATATATATATATACATACATATATACATATATATATATATATATATATATATATATATATATATATATATATATATATATATATATATATATATAGTGGGCTTCCTAGGAGTGCTTTGGAGTCGTGTGGACTTGAAAACAGTAGAGGCCTCGGAGTGGGCTTGCTTGGAGTGCGTTGGAGTCGTGTAGACTTGAAGAACAGTAGAGGGCTCGGAGTGGGCTTGCTTGGAGTGCGTTGGTGTCGTGTAGACTTGAAGAATTGGGCGATGCGTCGACTTTCCTCTTGGTCGATTCCATTCGGGGTTTCGGCAAAGTGTGTCGTCGTCGTCGTCGGCTGCCACCAGTTGTTGCACCGCTGCCACCAATGCAAGCGGGTGGAGTTATAGTGGGGGGAATGTGACGTTATTGAGTGAATAATTTATTTTGATAAACGAACGCATTCATTAGGGGTTCGAAACTGAAATAAATTGTGTGATGATTTTCGTTTTCATATGTTTTATGAACCGTTATAATGCGCGTCTGGGGCTCCATGTTATTATTGTATCTTTTAATTATGAAAATGGTGATGAACAAGTACTTTGTTACTTTGACGTCGACCCATTTATCTATGAGGATTTAACTTATTGTCATTATTGTTGTTATTGTTATAGTTATTGTCGTCATCATCATCATCATCATCATCATCATCATCATCATCATCATCATCATCATCATCATCATCATCATCATCATCATCATCATCATCATCATCATCATCATCATCATCATCATCATCATCATCATCATCACCATCATCATCATCATTACTACTACTATTATTATTATTATTATAATTATTATTATTATTATTATAATCATAATTATCATAATTATCATTATTATCATTATTATCATTATTATCATTATTATCATCACAATCATTATTATCATTATTATAATCACAATCATTATTACATTTATTATTATTATCATTATCATTACTATTCTTTTTATTATTATTATTATTATATTATTACTATTTATTACTATCATTATTATTTTATTATTATTATTATTATTATTATTATTATTATTATTATTATTATTATTATTATCATTATCATTATTACTATTATCATTATCATCATCATTATTATTACTATTATTACTATTGTATTTTTTCCCTTTGACCGGAGGAAGAGTTGAATTGGTTCAGTTTACACTTGCAGCTGTATACTGAAGTGAGATACACCAGGGGTCGCTTAGCTGCTCCCAAAAAGCCATCACCTTGGCACTTTGTGCTCGGATAGCCATGGGATCAAACTTAATCCACCAGGTTCACGATTTCAGACGAAAAGTCACTTCACTCTCGAAAAAAAAAATCGTTCAATTA
>NC_134800.1:1117836-1132836 GCF_046742065.1 Oratosquilla oratoria | reverse complement strand
TTTGTTTGATTATTCATTCATTTATCTATTCATTTACTTGTTCATTTATTTATTTATTAACTTATTCATCTATCTATCAAATTACTTATTCGTTTTTGAAACGTTATGGCAAGTTCTTCATTCGTTTATTTATTTACCTATTTATTCATCTGTCAGTTCATTTTCAGTTCTCATTACGGGTACAGTTGTACTGTAAAGTCCGTCGAGAGTTTAATTATTATCATTGTTGTTGTCATTGTCATTGTTATTGTCTTGGACTTCTTCGGGCTTCGGAATCGATCTTGGGTCTTCCATGTCGATCTTGGCCTTCTTCGTCCTTCCAAGTCGATCTTGGCTTTTTTTTGGGCCTTCCAAATCGGTCCTGGACTTCCATGTCGATCTTGTCCTTCATCGGCCTTCCGAGTCTATGCCCTCCCAGGCCTTACGAGTCAATCTTGGCCTTACTCGGCCTTTCGAGTGATTCTTGGCCCTCTTGGGCCTTACGAGTCGATCTTGGACTTCTTGGGCCTTCCAATTAAATCTTGGCCTTCTTGGGCCTTCCAAGCCCGTCTTGGGCTTCATGGGCCTTCCAAGTCTATCTTGGCCTTCTTGGGCCTTCCAAGCCCGTCTTGGGCTTCATGGGCCTTCCAAGTCTATCTTGGCCTTCTTGGGCCTTCCAAGTCCGTCTTGAGCTTCATAGGCCTTCCAAGTCTATCCTGGCCTTTTTGGGACTTCCAAATCCGCCTAGGGTTTCTTGGACCTTCCATGTCTATCTTGTCCCTCATGTGCCTTTTTAAGTCAGTCTTGGCCTTCTTGGGCCTTCCAAGTCTATCTTGTCCCTCATGTCACTTTCTAAGTCCGTCTTGGCCTTCTTGGGCTTTCAGACACGATCTTGGCCCTTTTGGGCCTCCAGAGAATCATTCTTGGCCTACTTGGGCTTCCCAAGTCGGTTCTAGCCTTCTTAGGCCTTCCAAATTGACCTTGGACTTCCTGGGCCTTCCAAGTCCATATTGTGCTCCCTCGGCCCTTAAATCTGTTTTGACTTCCTTGCGACTTTCATCTCGGTCCTGGACGTCTTGGGCCTTCCAAGACAATCTTGGCCTTCTTGGGGGTTTCCAAGTCATGGACTTCTTGGGCCTTCCAAATCGATCTAAGCCTTCCTGGGCCTTCCAACTCGACCCTGAACTTCTTGGGCCTTCCAAGACAATCTTGGGGTTTTCCAAGGAGGTCCTGGACTTCTTGGGCCTTCCATATCGGTCCTGGACTTCCTCGGCCTTCTGGGTATACCATACCTCCACTTGTGCATGTGATTTATTATTCACATTAGGAGCAAAGTGTCCTGTGCATTGATTTGTATGTTGTAATGGATGCAAAAAGTATCTAAACAATTTTCTGTGATTTGCTCCTAGTCTATGGCGATTCCATTTTGTAAAACCCTAAATCATTTTTCACGATGTAATTTGTCATTCTATATATCGTTCCTATATTTATACATCATCCTTTGTGTTCTGTATATCATTGCATATATCACTCTGTGAGGGCACGAGCATAGGTAAATTGTTTTACATATTTATGTCATTTTGTACAATAATCATTTTATTTAATTTTGCATATTTGATCGGACAGTCTGGGTATTAATTGTAGTGTGCTGTATTTTAAATCGTTCATTATATTTGTTCTTGTCATGTTTGTCGTATCGGACACTCCCAATTCTTTATTCCCCACCTCACCAAATATTTTCTCTAAAATACGCTAACTAGCAACTCAACTGTTGGAATTTGTGTCATTTTTCTTTTTGATTTTTGTTTTTAGAAAATGTATTAATATCTATTGGTGTTATTAATATTTTTATGGTACATTTTCTTTTATGTTTCGTGTAAGTATAGATTACAGTGGTTAAGGGAAGATAATGAAAAAACATGAAATAACATAAATGACAAAATAAATGAAAAATGGTTTCAGTAAAATATCTATCCATAAGAATGAACGAAAACCAAAGGCTATCTAAACATGAACGACCTGGTGGATTGTACAAGTTCTTCTTTTTCTTCTTTTTCTTCTTCTTCTAATCCTATTTCTAATCCTAACCCCAATCCTCCTCTTCCTCCTCCTCCTCCTCCTTCCTTTTCTTTGTCCTTTTCCTTCTACTTCTTCATCTTAATTTTATATTTATTCTTTTCTTCTTCATCTTCTTCCTCTTCTTCTTCACCTCGTTCTTCTTGTCTTCGAACTCTTCTTGGTCTCCTTCTCCTTCTGGACCTCGAGCTCCTGAAGGCTCCTTGGGCCCGCCGTTGCGGATAGACCTCAGGTCACCACGTCCTTCGGATTACCGAAGGCGCATTGCTTGAAGCATCCGACACGTCCCTAATGGAACTCGAGGCTCTGTCTTGCACGAGGCAAGGAATTAGGTCATACGACCACCCAAGGTTCCGTCCTTCAGGAGGCAAGGATATAGGTCATACGGCCTCCAGGGCTCTGTCCTACAGGAGGCAAGGAATTAGGTCCTCCAACCCCCAGGGTTCCGTCCTTCAGGAGGCAAGGATATAGGTCATACGGCCTCCAGGGCTCTGTCCTACAGGAGGCAAGGATATAGGTCATACGGCCTCCAGGGCTCTGTCCTACAGGAGGCAAGGAATTAGGTCCTCCGACCTCCAGGGTTCTGTCCTGCAGGAGGCAAGGCATCAGGCCCTACGGCCTCCAGGGTTCCGTCCTGCAGGAGGCAAGGCATTAGATCCTTCGACCTTGAGGGCTCTATCCTACAAAGGGAAGGAATTAGATCTTCCGACCTTCCTTCGGGAGCTCCTTCGCTCCGGAAACCCGCACGAAGGAGATTCTTCTGTTTTGGTCTCCCTGCCAGAGGATTTTGTTCCTCTAAGGGGTGAGGATATCGTAGTGAAGAGGGTTAGGGTGTCCATTCGATAGGGTGACGGACTTCATAGTTTTTTTCTGGTGAAGGGAGAGGATCTCGCAGTGGAGTTCAGGTTCTGGAAGCAAACTTTTTACAGATTTTTTCAAGAATAAATCTTCTCGAAATTTTGACGTAAGGGACAGAAATGTCTTTTTTTGTGTGAGTCTTTTTTGTTTTATATTTTTTTTTACAGAGGTGTTTTTTAAGTCTTTTTCTCGTCTTTTATGTACAACTGCATGTATATTTGTATGATCTTGGAGCGTTGTTGAGATTCTGGAAGCCAAATTTTCTTCCATGATAATTCTTCTCGAAATTTTGACAACAGAGACGGGAATATTATATTTTATTTTTTTGTATGACTTTTCTTTTAAATTTCTAAAAATTGCTTAAAGAGTAATTTAGAAGTTGTCTTTAAAAGAGATGTTTTTAAGAGCCTTTATTTTGTAAGACTGTGTGTATGGATGTTTGTATGTATGTATGCATGTATGTATGTATGTATGTATGCATGCATGTATGTATATATGCATCCAGGATAAAGGAACACTTCCGGACACCCCTCCCCCAACCCCCTCCCCAACCCCCTCCCCCCTTCCCCCCCTTCCCCCTTCCCCCTACGCTATTCTCGTCACGTAATACTTCGCCAGAAGCATTTAGATTCTAATGAAGGGGGATCCAATCTGATGACGCAACTTGAGATTCAAATTCCCTTTCTTGTAAGACTGCAAGGGCCGTTCCCATGGCAACGGAGACGCCTTCGTCATGACGTCATCAAACTTTCAGAATCTTAAGGACGGTTTGTTGTCTTTTATTCTTTCTTCATTTTCTTTTATTTTTTTATCTATTTTTTTTGTCTTCTCTCGGTCGTCTTGATTTCAGCCTCTCCTCCTCCTCCTCCTCCTCCTCCTCCTCTTCCTCTTCCCCCTCCTCTTCCTCTTCCTCCTCCTCCTCCTCCTCCTCCTCCTCCTCCTCCTCCTCCTCCTCCTCCTCGTTCTCTTTCTCTTTCTCTTTTGACATTTTCTCCTTCCGAGTTTAATGCCATCCCTACGGACCCGAGTTTCGCAATATCTCCACCTCTTCACTTCTTCGGCGCAAGGATAGAAGCGCTGGTTACCGACAACAAAATGCTCAATGCTCTTCCTTCTCCTCATGATCATTATCTTTCTTCTCTTCCGCCTCCTCCTCCTATTATTACTACTCACAATCCTTCTGATCCTCCTCTTTATCCTTCTAATTTTCTTCCTAATTTTCCTTTTCCATTTCCTCCTCCTCCTCCTTCTAATTTTCTTACTCCTTTTCCTTTTCCTCATCCTCGTCCTCCTCCCTATCCTCCTCCTCCTCCCTCTCCTCTTTCTCCTCCTGTTCCTACTCCTGCCTCTCCTCTTCCTCCTCCTCCTTCCTATCCTCCTCCTCCTCCCTCTCCTCTTTCTCCTCCTGTTCTTACTCCTGCCTCTCCCCTTCCTGCTCCTCTTCCTACTCCTCCTCATCCTGTTTCTTTTCCTCCTGATTTTCCTACTCCAATCCTCCTCCTCCTCTTCCTCCTCCTTTTCTTCCTTCTTATTCTCTCCCTACTCCTTTTCATCTTCCTCCTCCTCCTCCTCCTCTTAGAGCACCTCCCTCTCTTCTTCCTCCTCTTAGTCTACCTCCTCCCTCTCCTCTTACTTCTGTTCTCTTCTTTCTTCTCCTAGTCCTCCTGTCCCTATCCTCCTCCTCCTCCCCCATTTCTCTTCCCTCTCCTCCAACTCCTTTTCCTCTTTCTCTTCCTCCTTCTTCTATTCCTCCTCTTCCCTTTCCTTCTACTCCTACTGTACTTACTCCTTTTTTCTCCCTCCTTCTCTTCCCTCTCCTTCCTCTCCTACTCCCTCTCCTCCTACTCCTCCTCCTCCTCCTCCTCCTCCTCCTCCTCCTCCTCCTCCTCTTCCTCCTCCTCCTCCTCTTCCTCCTCCTCCTCCTCTTCCTCCTCCTCCTCCTCCTCCTCCTCCTCCTCCTCCTCTTCCTCTTCCTACTCCTCCTCCTCCTCTTCCTCCTCCTCCTCCTCTTCCTCCTCCTCCTCTTCCTCCTCCTCCTCCTCTTCCTCCTCCTCCCCCTCCTCCTCCTCCTCCTCCTCCCTTCCTGGGCCCAGCAGACCAGGAGGGGGCTTAGTCTCTTCTTATTCGATGTGATCTCCCATGAGGCAAATTCCAACCCCCTTTGGGGGGAGAGGGGGAGAGGAGGGAGAGGAGGAAGAGGGGGGAGAGGGGGAAGTCGGCTTAGTGTTTACAAGGACTCCCCACATGGGGGGTGAGGGGGGTTGGAGTGGGTGAGGAGGGAGAAAGGCGTGGGAGAACAGGGAGTGGGAGAAACGGAGGGGGAATAGGAGAGGGGGAGGGGGATTGGGAGAGGGGGAAGGGGGAGAGTTGGAATGGGAGAGGGGGTGGGAGAAGGGGAGATAAGCTCGATTGAATTGCCCATAGAAGCAATCCGCCCTATCTCGAACGCTTTCCACACACGGGGGGAGGATAGCCAACCACATTATAGGTTTGTTTATTGCCTCCCCTGTCTCGCCCATTTCCATGTGCGTGGGAACTAGGGGACGGTGTTCTCTCCCCCTCCCCCCTAGGCACCTTTCGATGGCATTCTGTGTCGGAGGATCGAGTTCGATTAATTATTTGTGCTGCTTTCGTTGGCCGGTAGATGGCATCCTAATGGTGTCGGGCATTTTATGCCGAAGACGTGTCTCAATTTGGCTAAAAAAAACAAAGAAAAATATATAAATAGCTACGAATTAACAAAATAATAAATTAGTTGGTTGATTATGATAAACAGACAAGTAGATAGATTAACGAATAAATAGACAAATATATAAATAAATGAATGAATGAATATAATATGTAACAGAATAGATTAAAATAAAAAAGTTAGTGAAACTTTTTTTTTAATGTAATTTTCAGCGTAACTCTTCAAAACACGGAATGCATAGTTCCCCACGGATCGCCACGTGCAGTTCCTCTTTCAAGCAGAGGCACAACTGCCTCGAAAATTATCCTAATTGATAAAAAAATAAAAGAATACCTAAACTAGAGGCCAGTGTTCTTGACCAACCTGAAAACGTAAACTGTATATTAGAGATGTGTATTAAAAAAAGAAAAGAAAAAAAAAGGGCTCAGCAAGCATGTAATTAATTTGGTTTCATTAAGAAAAGAAGGTTAATTGTTTTAAACTTGTTTAATTTTAACTTGGGAGCAACAAATGCGCTACAAGAAAGAGATGGATGCGTGGGTGCCGTATTTACGTGTAGGTAGATCTTTTGATAATGAACTTCACCAAAGACTGACATGGAAACCGGAATATACAATTTCAAGACTTAAAATGGAGTCTGCTTGAATGAATAAAGAGTTTTGTGAAAAATAGATGAAAGAGAACATTATTGAGGGATAAGATGTCGAATTGGGGGGGGGGGAGGAGTCGGGTGGGGATAGGGGCGGGAGAGTTAGGTCCTGAAGGGTTTGGTCTTGATTTATGTAGCACTATTGATCTGCATTGCTGATATGATGTATGGAATAAAGAGTTCCAGGAATCTGTTGACACACGCACACACACACACACACACACACACACACACACACACACACACACACACACACACACACACACACACACACACACACACACACACACATACTATTTCTCGCTATCTTGTTCCTGATTGATCCTCATTTTTTGTTTCTTTTAAACCTGGTTAGGCACGTTTTTTTAATTTCCCCCTCTTCCTTTTAGTCCATAAACTAAATTTCTTTCTTTTATTGCTCCTCATCCTTCTTCTGTTCCTCATTTTCCTTCTACTTCTTCGTCTCTTTTAATCGATTCTCATTTCTCTCTACATTGTATCGATCACACTTCCTTCGTCTCTCCGTTCCATCCTTCATCTTCCCTTAGAGACATCTTTAATTTCCTCCGCTCACTCCTTAATCCTTCTCCTCCTCCACTCACTCCTTCCTACTCCATCTCTTCTTCTCATCTCATCCTATCTCTCTGCCTGATCTCCCTCCCCATCGTCATCTCCCTCATTCCGGTCCTCCTCATCTCCTTCCACCCTCCTCCTCGTCTCCCTCCACCTCCGCTCCTCCCTCTCGTCAGCCGCCGCATGGCCTCGGGTCACTCTGGCCTCGCCCGTAGAGGACCTCTGCCAGAGAGGTAGAGAGAGAGAGGTAGAGAGAGGTAGAGAGAGGTAGAGAGAGAGAGGTAGAGAGAGAGAGGTAGAGAGAGATGTAGAGGTAGAGAGAGAGAGGTAGAGAGAGATGTAGAGGTAGAGAGAGAGGCAGAGGGAGAGAGTGAGGTAGAGGGAGAGAGGGAGAGAGAGAGAGAGAGAGAGAGAGAGAGAGAGAGAGAGAGAGAGAGAGAGAGAGAGAGAGCACTTGTCAAGGAGGCTTGATCTCACACAGACCTAGGCGGTGGTCGAGAATCTTGAACTATGACACACCGTTATGGACACCGGCCTGTGACCTGTCCTTTATCGAACTTATGCAAATATTTTTCTTTCTTTCTGATTATCTGATATATTTCTATGCAGAGTGTACGATTAAAGATGAAAATATCTTTTGCAATTAAAGTTGAATTGCTGTAGCAATAATGAAATATATCATTGTATATAATGTATTTGTATTTCGTATACATAGAAACAGGAAGATATGCATACATGCCATACACAACAACGCCCCTCCCATCTCAGCATATCGTGGATGAAGGGTAATCCCTGTCTCCCACCACGCTGTTCGGGTCGAGGACAGAACAGCGAGGCACAGCGCTTATACATCAAAGCCCGACAGCTGAAGCTGGGTTACCCCCACAGCTTCATTACGTGGCAATCGCCCTCCTCATCCACTCAATAAAGAACGGATGAGAAGGACATCCATTCTGGCTGCGTCATCCTCTCGTCCATTCACAATACCCCTCCATTCACTCCTGTCTTTTGCACTCTCCTCCATGCTCGACAGACATTCCTCTCTCATACCAAATCCTCCTACACCTCGTCCATCCACCTCATTCTTGTTCGTCCTTTCAAGTTCCCTCCATCCACGTCCACTCTCCACATTCGTTTTGTCAGTCTTTCCTCACTCCTTCATTCCACATGCCCGAACCACCTAAGGCCTCTTTGGTCTACTCTCTCCACTCCCGCCCTCTGCCTCAACTCCACACCCTCCTCACTCCCTCCATTCATGCGACACTTATCATAACTCTCAACCACATCCAGAGTTCTCCTTTCGAACTCCCTTCAACTCCAAGTTTCTGTTCCGTAGAGTGCTGCAGTAGGTGCAATCACTCCTCCATAGAGTCTTCTCTTTCCACGCATTCCCAAGTACTTACTTGGTGGCCTCATCGGAAGAGTCTCGATGTCGCATTCACCAAGTTGTGGGTTCGAATCTCGCACTTCCCTCCGCTTCCCAGCACTGCCTGCTGTTACCTGTCGCAATAGAGTATCTAATAGGGCAAAGGTGACGGCTTCGGCCGCAGCTGATCACACACACACACACACACACACACACACACACACACACACACACACACACACACACACACACACACACACACACACACACACACACACACACACACACACACACACACACACACACACACACACACACACACACACACACACACACACACACACACACACACACACACACACACACACACACACACACACACACACACACACAATACAAGAATTTAAGAACAAACTTGATCTTGCGAGATACAAAAACGGGTCACCACGAGCATAGCTCCCCTTTCCGTAAAATACAACTAGGTAAATACACACACACACACACACACACACACACACACACACACACACACACACACACACACACACACACACACACACACACACACACACACACACACACACACACTCATATATATAGATGTGTGTGTGTGTGTGTGTGTGTGTTGTGTGTGTGTGTGTGTGTGTTTGATGTAATCAGTAGCACATATCTGACTCTGTGTGTGTTTTAGCCTTTATTTTCATAAGTTTCGTATTCCAGAATATCTTAATTAAAAACTCTTTTTCTTTTCCCCAGGTGTCTTGCATAAAGACCAGAGATTTGTATATATCATCGTTCGCGCCTGAGCGAAACTTTTAGTACAAAGTCTTGTGAGAAGAGATACTATAGTGTGAAAGTGAATACGAAACATTCTGGTAAATTCTCCAAGAGATCACAATGGACCGACATTACACAAGAAAGAAAAAACAATTTTACCAAAAGTGTTAAGTGTTGCACGCGGTTGTGAGTCCAAATATAAGAAAATAATAAGATCTAAAACTTAAGAAAAAAAAAGGAAATAGATTGGAAAAATAATGAAATAGAATTCTGGTGGGTCGCTCACTGCTCACCAAGGCAGGAGTCGAGACGAGTGGTTTCTCAGAAGCCCGACTGAAACAATCTGAAACTGGCTGAAACCTTCTGGGAAGCGGCGTGTATGGGCAGACACAAGTTGCTATTACTGAACAGTAATTCAGAAAATGATGAATTACTCCCCACCTTTGTTTCTCCCGTAAGGAGAAGCAAGTACCCCCCTAGAGGAGCGAAGAGAGAGAGAACAAAAGAGCGTGGGAGAGAGAGAGTAACCGAAAGAGAGCGAGCGAGTGAGAAAGTGAGACAGAGAGAAAGCGAGAGAGAGAGAACAAGTGAGAGAACTAGAGAAAGAAGGAGAGAGAGAGAGAAACAGAGAGGGAGAATGAGAGAGTGAGAAAAAGAAAGTAATCGAATCACAGTGAACGAGAGAGAGAGAGAGAGAGAGAGAGAGAGAGAGAGAGAGAGAGAGAGAGAGAGAGAGAGAGAGAGAGAGAGAGAGAGAGAGAGAGAGAGAGAGAGACCAAGAGAGACCGAGAAGGAGGGAGAAAGTGAGATCCCAAAGGAAGGAAAGAGGGAGAAAGTGAGAGCCAAGTGTTGGCATGGAGTGAGAGAATGAGAGACGAAGGAGTCGTCCGAGGACAGAGAAGATCCTCCGAAGTCGTGGGCATGACCCACAGGAACCTCTTGGCCTTCGCCGTCAGCATCCCACAGGAAGAAGAGGACCTTGCTCCGTCTTCTTCGACGTCGACTTCGTCAGGTCCAGGAACTTCGCGCCTTCAACGAAGGTACGTAACTCAAAAACAGTAGGATTCTCGCTGCCCGAGAGGGTTGGAGCGTCGCTACTTGCGGCGGAAGTCCAGGTGGTAACGGCAGTTCAAACCCTGCCGCCAGCGAGTTGGACCAAGGGTATAGTTAATTATATTTGTCCTCTTTGAGGGACACCGTCCTAGCGTCCTGATAGGGGTGACTTCGCGACGTTGAACTGAATAGAACGAGAATGAGTGGGGGTGGGGAAGAGGAGGACGCTAGACTTCTCCAATTGTAGAACGGAGATTAAGAGGCTTTTGTTGCAGGTTATGGGGTGTAGTTTACCAGCTCTTCTATCCTTGTAGAAGGAGCAGGAAGGGGAGGCCAAAACAAGACTTCCCCGTTCCAGAACTTAGGGTATGAAGCTCGTGTTGTTGTTGTTGTTGTGGTGGGTTGTAGTTTACCAGCGCTTCTATCCTTGTGGAAGGAGAAGATCGCTAGAGTTCTCCAGTTGCGGTACTCGGAGTAAGAGACTCTTGTTGTCGTTGTTGCTGGATTTAGCCTAAAAGCGCTTCTTCAATCCTTGAAGAAGGAGCGGGAATGGAAAGAGGAGGACGACTTCTACAGTTGCAGAACGAAGGGTAAGAGGATTTTGATGTTGTTGGATTCGATCTCGAAGCGTTTCTATCCTTTTGGAAGGAGTAGGAGGACGGAAGACGAGGTCTCATCCAAGTGTAGAACGACGAGTAAGAGGCTCCTGTTTTGTTCCAGCTTTTTGTACCTTATATTAGGATGAAAGTAACTCCTGCCTTTCCCCCTTTCATGAAGAAAAGGCTAATGAAGCCTCGTCAAAATTTCTTCAAGAATGAGCGTGATGGTTCATTGTCCCGTGTTTAGTCAAATCTTTCCTAATGCCGCGCTTGTAGTCTGAAGATTTTTTTTTTCAAAAAAAAGGCGGGACGGGGGCTTTCCTCCAGCTGCAGGCAAACAAGGAAGCGTCTCCGCTTTCCAAAGAATCTTCTTGAAAAAAAAAGAGAGAGAGAGAGAAGAAGAAGAAGAAAAAAAAACCAGTCAGTAACCATCAGTGCCACTACACTGTGCTTTATCATCATCGTTTGAGGTGAAGTATAGACTTAGGTTTATGAAGTTCTGTTCATTATAAGAATATAGAAAATACACAAACATATGCAGTCCTATACATTCGCTCATTTCTCTGTGTATTTATCTATCTACCTCCCTGTCAGTCTATCTTTATCTTTATTTCGCCCTTTCCCTCAATCTACCCTCTTTCTTCCTGACACACACACACGGTCAGTGTCACGTGTGACGGAGTGACACGGTCGTCAGTGACGTCCGGGGTCTTCCATGAGCTAAGTCTCAGGGTCTCTGACACTCGAAGACTTTCTTCGGCCTTGAGGGCCACGTCTAGGTAAACCTCGGTGAACTCAAAGAGTACGTCAGTCCAGAGCAGGTCAAGGGTAAGTGTAGTAGCGCGCCTCTTCCCTCCTTTCCCCCTCCCCTCTCCTCCTTTCCCTCCTCTCCCCTCCTCTCCCCTCGTCTCCCCTCCTCTCCCCTCGTCTCCTCTCCCCTCCTCTCCCCTCGTCTCCTCTCCCCTCCTCTCCCCTTCTCTTTCATTCTCTCACATCCTCTCACTTCCTCTCCCTTTTCTCTCCCCTCCTCTCCTCTCGTCTCCCCTTATATCCCCTCCGCTCCTCTCCCTTTCTATCCCCTTCTATCCCCTCCTCTCCCCTCTTCTCCCCTCCCCTCCCCTCCCCTCTCCTCTCCTCCTCTCGTCTCCCCTACTCTCTCCTATTCTTCCCCACTTTCCCCTCCCTCTCTTTTTATCTTCCCTTCCTTCCCTTCCTCTCCCTTCCTTTCCTCCCTATATTCGTCTTTCCCCTCCCCTCACTTAGTCTCCTCTTCCCAACCTCTCCCCCTCTTCTCCCCCTCCTGTCCCCCCTCCACACTCTCCCCTCGTCGGGAGTCGCCGTGGGCCACCGCCAGAGGGTCCCCTCCAGCTCAGTGTTGCCGAGCGACTCCGCTCTTCGGGATCCACGGGTGACGTCGAACTCGACTCCCGTTCTTGAAGGAGGAGGTCCTGAGGGCGGGAATGTCCGAGGCAGCACCATGGTGTAGTGGGAGGTGAACGAAGTGAGATTTTAGGAAATAAAGAAGAGAAAAAGAAGTTTGTACTCGAGAAGATTATGCAGACGAGAAGATGAGATTTCTTTGAGGAGTCTGTGTACGCACCATTGAATTTGAGCATTTTTCTTTTTTTTTCTTTTTAAGAAAAACCTTAAAGAATGGTATGACACTCGGAATAACCCTCTAACCACCCACCCACCTCCCAAAAAGGGGAAGAAGAAGAAGAAGGAGAAGGAGGAGGAGAAGGAGGGGAAGGAGGAAGAGGAGAAGAAGGAGAAAAAGAGAGGGTCCTCGGGGTCTGAGGCCAAAAGCCGAAGAAGTCATCGACCTTTTTGAGTCTGAAGAAAGACATCGAAAACCCTCTGGAGACATCAGCGATTTCGTGAGATTGAAAGCGAACTAACTTCTTGGCAGTAGTCCCTCTTGACCCAAAGAACCGCACTGACGAGACTGTGCACAGTTAATATCTATTGTCAATGTCTAAGTAAGTTTGTCAATATTGGTCGAGTCAGATTTGGGCCAAGTATTCCGGAGAGGTCATGGTCGAAGGTGAGAGAACATTAGGTCAATGTTAGGTCAATAGAGGTCAGTTTTGTTACAAAACCATTGGCAATATCTGCATTGTCAATGAATGTTGATTCCTGCAAAGGGTTCCTTTATTCGACTTCCATCTTAAACTTAATCTTAGCTTTCGTAGTGTATGATTCGGGTCAGTGAGGGACTCAAAGAGAACTTGAGATTTCTGGAACCCCATCCAGTGGCAGGATCTTATCAAACTCATGACTGTCGCATTGACTTCCTTTGACGGGAAACTCGAAGCCCCACAGTAGCCGGCATCGGTCCTTGGGGCCTTCTGGGAAGAAACTTTGGACCACTCACTGTCTGTCTTGTTTTAGTTTGGGTCTGTTTCTGTCACCAGCTGACAAGTTGAGGAGGGAAAGGAGGAGGAGGAAGAGGAGGAGAAGGAGAAGGAAGAAGAGAAGAGAAGAATTAGGAGGATGAGAGGGGGAGAAGGAGGAGCAGAAGGAGACAGAGGAGGAGAAGGAGGAGGAGAAGGAGACAGAGAAGGAGAAAAGAGAGGATAAGAAAAAAAGTGGAGAAAGTGAAGAAAAAAGAGGAAAGGAAGAAGGAGGAAGAGGAGGAGAAAGAGAAAAATGAAGAGGAAGAAAAAGAGAAGGAAAAGGATAAAGAGGAGAGGAAAAAGGAGGAGGAAGAGGAAGAGAAAGAGAAAAATGAAGAGGAGGAGAAAGAGGAGAAAGAGGGAAAGTAGAAGTAGAGGGAGAAAGAGGAGAAAGAGGGAAAGTAGAAGTAGAGGGAGAACGAGGAGGAAAAAGAAAAAAAGAAGAGGAAGATGAATTCTTGAATCCCCAAGTTAATGCATTTTTTGGTGGGAGATTGGGAGTGAGAGGGTGGGGAGGGGAAGGAGAAATAGATATTGATGGAGGCGATCCTCTCCCACGCCCCTCCTCTCCACCCGTGTTTGCATCATTACCGATCGGACGCGGAGTGCAATCACTTAGTTAGCCAAGTTTTTCCACTCTTTAGTCAGCCAACTTTTTCCCCTCCTCAGTCAGACCAAATTTTTCCTCTGAGCGCGTGCCGAGCGTGGACCTCTGCGTCCCCGTCCCACTCTTTCTCTTGTGATTGATGGCGCCGGACACGGTGCGCCATGTCTTTGGAAGAGGGATGAAGTAGCGTCATTCAGTTTGTTCCTGTGTTTTATCTATTAGTTTGTTTATCTATTCATTTATCAGTTTATTTGTTTATCAATTAATTAATTTATCTATCTATTTGTTTATTGATTAATTTATTCATGTATTTGTTTATCTGTTTGTATATCTATTCCTTCCTTGATTTATTCATTCATTTATTTATTCACTTATTTATCTATTTAATTACCTCTAGCTAATCTTGGTTTAATTTTTTCGCTGCCTTAAGATTTTTAGTATTTTATTCTCTCTGCTGCCAGGTGATTTTATTCAGGTAAAATCTTTCCTCCTCATCTTTGCTTTGGAGGCAAATTATTACTTAAATTGATATTTTCTTGTAAAGAATAAAATAAGTTGGCGTTAAACAGAAGAACATATATAAAGTGTCTAGCGAGGTGCCACAGGATTCAGTCTTGATGTTATCAGTGTATTTTTTAATAACTTATCTTTTTAACCAGAAAGAAATATGTAAATTAGTTAACTCCGGCGGAGAGGTGCCACAAGGCTCAGTCTTAGCACCTCCGTCTCCATCCTCTCACATTCTCTCTTTAGCTTTGCTTTGAAGGCACATTCTTATCAGTTTGATATTTTCTTGCAGACAAAATTGTTTGGCGTTCGCCAGAAGGAAATGTGTTGAGCGAGGTGCCACAGGGTTCAGTCTTAGCACCTCCGCCTCCGTCCCTCTCCCTTTCGCCTCCATTCGAGCTCTCCCAAGTGAGAACTCCTCTTAGGGGTTCCTCGCTTACAAATCGGATATTCCCAACGTTTGGGTTTGCTTTGGGACCGACATTTCCGTAGACTTTTGTATCCGGTTCAAGTGGAGTGCGGGGAGTACTTTCCTGTGACTTGATACCCCCCGCGTAATCGGATTTCTCCTACTCCTACCTATGGCAGTGTGTGTTCGCAGCGCGTGGTGCCTCACTGTTTAGTGGCCGGATTTTTTTCTTTAGTGTCTGGCGTCGTTTTCCAATTTTCGTTTAAGTGGCTTCAATGGGGCCTTAGGTTCTGTGATTTAGGCCAATGCGCCCTCGTACTGGCCTCGCATTCCCTTAGGCTCGTTTCACACGTACCGACTTTTCGCCGTCCATGACACGACATCGCGCTCTCGAACGAGAACATAAGGACATAAGAATATAAGACTGGAGGAGGCTGCAAGAGACCATAAAGCCTGTACTAG
>NC_134800.1:1110336-1112836 GCF_046742065.1 Oratosquilla oratoria | reverse complement strand
ATAGACATGTCTATTTAATTTTGATATATATATATATATATATATATATATATATATATATATATAACATATATATACATATATATAATTGTAGTAAATAGGATAAGATCTATGTTCGTGGTGTCCCGTCTCTTTGTCTCCCTCTCCCTCTTGTGTAAGAATGAGAAAAGGAGAGGGAGAGAGAGAGAAGAAGAGAGGAAGAGAGAGAGAAAAAGAAGAAAAGAGAGAGGAAAAGAGAGAAAGAAATAAAGAGAGAGAGAGAGAGAGAGAGAGAGAGAGAGAGAGAGAGAGAGAGAGAGAGAGAGAGAGAGAGAGAGAGAGAGAGAGCAAGTGACTGACCGAGGCACGAAACAAACCCATGAATTTAAGGCCATTTCCCACTCCTCCTCCTCTTACTCCTCTTCCTCTTAACTCGCTCCTGAAAGGGCTGAGCAAACCCGGTTTAGGTCGAAATTGGGAATAGTGGGATTCCTGGGTCCCTCCCAGACTCTCCCAGACCCTCCCAGACCCTCCCATACCCTCCCATACCCTCCCAGACCCTCCCACCAGGGAGCAAGGTTCGGGATCAGAGGAGAGAGGGACGAGAGAAAGAGACATGGAGTTGCCTAGTGTAGGGGGAAGAAAAGGGGGTAGAAGAAGAATAGGCGGAGGAAGAGGAGGTGGAAAAGGAGGAGGTGAAGGAGCAGGAGGAGGAGGAGAAGGAGGTGGAATAAGAGTAGGAGGAAGATGGAGAAGTGGAAAAGGAGAAGATGAAGAAGGAAAAGGAGGAGGAAGATGAAGAGGAAGAGGAAGAAGAAGAGGAGAAGGGGAGGAGGAAGAGGAGAAGAGAAGGGGAGGAGGAGGAGGAAGACGAGGAGGAGAAGGGGAGGAGGAGACGGAGGTAGAAGAAGAATGGGAGAAAAAGGAGGTGGAGGAGGAGAAATTGGAGGAGAAAGAGGATGAGGAGGAGGAAGAAGAGGAGGAGGTCGCCCCTCTTATGGAAATCTTGGTCAAGAAAGACCTTTGGGAAAACGAGGGAGGAGGAGAATAAGGAAAAGGTGAAGAATAGGAAGATGACTAAGAAAGAAAAGGGGGGAAGATGGTGCAAAGAAGGAGAAATAGGAAGATGAGGGACAAAGAAAGAGAATGCGAAGAAAATGGTGAGAAACGCAAAGAGGAAGATTTTTATAAAGAGAAGTTTAGAAAATTTACACGAAGAAAGGAAGAAAAATTAATAGAAATTCAAGTCAAGGAGGAGGACGAGAGGAATGAAGAAGAGGAGGAGGACAAGGAGGAAGATTAGGAGGAGGACGACGACGAGTAGGAGGAGGAGGAGGAGGAGGAGGAGGAGGAGTAGGAGGAGAAGGAGGAGGACGAGGTTGAGGAGGTAGAGAGTAGGGGAATGAAAGACGAGGAGGGAGGGAGGGGGGGAGGTGGGGGTCAGGTGTGGGAGGGAGTCAGGAATGTTCTAATCTCGTTCCAGGAGCAGGGTCAACGGAGACGACCGAGTGAGAGTCAGCGCCGAAGAGTGCGAGATCGTGGAGTCCATCGAACTGGAACTTCAATACCCGAAGAACTTGCAAAAGATTACAAAGGAGGAACATACCGACACGAGACCTTTTGGGTGAGAGTCTGCGCCGAAGAGTGTGAGATCGAAGAGTCCTTCGAATTCTTGAACTCTCTCGAACTCAAACTTCGACACTCGAAGACCTTTGAAAAGGATTACAGAAGAAGAGCGTAATACCGACAGGAGAACTTTTGCTCCATAACTAGGTCGGGTGCTTCGAATAGATAGTTGATTCGGTTGATTCTGTTCAACGTCGCGAAATCTCCCCTCTCCTATCAGGAGGCTAGGACGGTTCCCCTTACAGAGGACTTTGTAGCGTGGGGTTTAATGAACCATGTCTTTGGTACAGCTCGCTGGTTGCAGGATTTGAACTGAAGTCATCTCGACCTCCGCCGCAAGTAGCGACGCTCTAACCCAATAGTTAACCAGATAGTTGAACGAAGAAATAAATAAACAAGCAAACTAAACCATTGGCAAGCATTACAGCATACTGATGAGGTGCTTAAGATTTAAGATTCATTTGGATTCTAAATGAAACTAAAAACTCCTAATCGGACTACATTGCACTGCCTCCGCGGGAAGTTTATTCCATTCATTAACTACACTTGAAGACGCCAGAGGCGGAAAAGCTCCTCTGGGATCGAACACGAGGCAATTGTCGGCTTCCTCATATCCCGTAACCCTCCTCCCATCCTCCCCCACTCCCACGGGAGCCGCAATTTTGAATTTGATATCGCAAGTGCCGAGCGTAACGGTTTTTTGGGAACAAGAATAACGGTTCTTCTGACGCGAGATTGACAATGGAAGAGTGTGAGTTTCCAGCACTTTTGGATGCGCGAGAGTAGGCGTGAATGTCGGTTTTATGGGCCTGGAATTCTCTTTCTTTCTCTCTTCCCCTCCTCTCTCTTTCTCTTTGTGTGTACTCATTCTCCTCTTTCCCTTCTTCTCTTTCTC
>NC_134800.1:1092836-1105336 GCF_046742065.1 Oratosquilla oratoria | reverse complement strand
CCTCCCTTCCCCCGTCTCACCCTGTTGCCCTTCCTCCCTCCCTACCTCCCCTTCTCTCCCTCCTTTCCTCCTTTCCTCCCTTCTTCTCTCCCTCCGTCCCTCCCTCCCTCCGTCTCACTCTCTCACCCTCCCTCCCTCCCCTCCTAACCCTCCCTCCTTTCTTCCTTTCCTCCCTCCCTCCATCTCTACCTTCCTTCCTACCCCCTTACAT
This sequence comes from Oratosquilla oratoria, assembly GCF_046742065.1. NCBI lineage: Eukaryota > Metazoa > Arthropoda > Malacostraca > Stomatopoda > Squillidae > Oratosquilla > Oratosquilla oratoria. Next base: position 1,105,125 of record NC_134800.1, on the reverse strand, counting down.
TGCTCCCTACCTCTCCTTAGCGAGTGTCCCCCATAAGATGCAAAAGGTCCGCAATGGATGCGTCAGGTCACGAGGGCGCTCACCCCCACTGCTCGGGCTGGACATTTCTTCACCATGAACTTGCACGGAACTTCCAACCTCTTGTATACAACATGCATAAGAGAAAAATTGCTGCTGAAATACACAAATATATATTTATATACACATACGTATACATAGATACATATATATATATATATATATATATGTATATACTATATATATATGTATATATATATATATGTATGTATATATATGTATATATATGTATATATATACATATATATACATATATATATATGTATATACATATATATACATATATATGTATCTATACATATATGTATATGTATATATATACATGAGAAAATAAAGAACATCACTGCCCCAACCCTAGTTGACCTGAGGTTGACACGAGGTCGATATGTATATATATATATATATGTACATCTATATATGTATATATATATATAAATATATATATATATGTACATTCATATATTAAGATTCATATACACATTTTCTAATGAGTCTTCGTTTTCTAATAAGCTTTGGGGTGATTATGCTTGGACAGTAAACAAGCACCCGAGACGCAGAGACTTTGAACGGCGCCGCCAATTAGGTGACAACCGCCCCCCCCCCCCCCCCACCCCCCACCCCCTCACCCCCAAAGGACCGGAGAGGGAGAGGGAGAGGGAGAGGGAGAGGGTCATCGTCCGGGGTCTGAAAGCTCGCAAGAGCCGACGCTTCGTTAGGTGCGAACCACACATGCCAATAGCTCTCTTGCAACTCTCACTCTCTCTCTCGCTCTCTACTCCAACGCCGCTCTCACTTACCTCCTCGGCTCTCGCTCAGTGGAGGCGCGAGGAGGCAGGCACAAGATAAATGGGTCAGGATAAAAAAAAAAGAGCGAGAGAGAGAGAGAGTGAGTGAGAGAGAGAGAGAGAGAGAGAGAGAGAGAGAGAGAGAGAGAGAGAGAGAGAGAGAGAGAATAAGGTGGGTTGTTGGGGTCCTAAATCAATTAGAGTCTTAATCTTATACTTGCATAAACATACGCCCGTACGTACATACGTGCACACATGCACGCACACACACACACACACACACACACACACACACACACACACACACACACACACACACACACACACACACACACACACACACACACACACACACACACACACACACATATATACATACACACACCCTACACACATATATACACCTATATAAGAAGCCCCCTCCCACGGTCTAGAGTTTAAAGAAATTTGATATATCTAAAGATAAAGTAGGGCGAGGGGAAAGCGAAGGAGGAAGGAAGGAAGGAAAAGGAAGAGGAGGGAAGACATCAGAGATCAATATAGGTATAGGGAGCGAGTGAGCGAGCTAGACGACCGGCCAGAAAGAGGGGTGGGGGAGGGGGAGTGGGAGGATGGGAGAATGAGGCTGCAAGGGGTGCTTTTGGATAGAGAGAGAGAGAGAGAGAGAGAGAGAGAGAGAGAGAGAGAGAGAGAGAGAGAGAGAGAGAGAGAGAGAGAGAGAGAGAGAGAAGAGAGAGAGAGACAGAAAGAGAGAGAGAAAGAGAGGAAGAGAGAGAGGAAGAGAGAGAGAGAGAGAGGAAGAGAGAGAGAGAGAGAGAGAGAGAGAGAGAGAGAGAGAGAGAGAGAGAGAGAGAGAGAGAGAGAGAGAGAGAGAGAGAGAGAGAGAGAGAGGGCGAGAGGAAAAAGTTTTTTTCTCACTTGATCCTGTTGGTGTGGCTGAGCGGGTCACAGAGATTCATTGGCGACGACGACGACGACGACGACGACGACGACGACGACAGAATCCTTTGCCGAAGTGACGATTTGGACCCGAGTGTCGCCAGACTCGGCTCGGCTCGGCTCGGCTCGGCTCCGGGTTCGGGTTCGGGTTCGGGTTCGGGTTCTTCGGCTGAAGGTACCAAGACAAGAAGTCCGAAAGGAGTCTGGACTAATTAGGACCTCCCCCATTCTGCCAGCAGGTGTGGCCGTACTTTGAAAAGAAAAAGAAGAGGAGGAGGAGGAGGAGGAAGAGAAGGAGGAAGAGGTGGAGGAAGAGAAAGAGGAAGAAGAGGAGGAGGAGGGAGAAGAGGAAGAGGAGGAAGAGGAGGAAAAGGAAAAATAGGAGGAGGAGGATGGGGAAGAGAGGGAGGAAGAGGGAGAAGAGGAGGAGTAGGAGGAGGAGAAGAGGAAGAAGAAGAGAAGGAGGATAGGAAAGAGAAGGAGGAGGAGGGAGAAGGGAAGAGGAGTCGGAGGAGGAAGAGGAGGAATAAAAAGCAGAGGAGGAGGAGGATGGGAAAGAGAAGGATGAGGATGTGGAAGAGGAGGAGGAGGAGGAGGAGGAGGAGGAGGAGGAGGAGGAGGAGGAGGAAAGGGAGAAGGAGGAGGAAGAGAAGGAGTAGAAGGGGAGGAAGAAGAGGAAGAAGATCAGGAGGAGGGAGAGGAGGAAGAAGAGGAGTAAGATGAGAAGGAGGAGGAGAAGGAGGAGGAGGATGAAGAGTTGAAGGAGTTGCCTTGTGTAACGGTAATCCTCGGCAGCATTACATTGTCCACAGGTAAACCCCCCCCTCCCGGCTCCAGATAGTGTCTTTGTAGTCAATACTATGGGGAACCGAGTGACATCCGTACGGGCAGTATTTTTTTTCTTATGACTGAAAACTAATTAAAAAAAAAAAAGATCACTTTTAACTTCTACTGCCCATCTGTTGTCCTGCCCTCTTCCTCTCTCCCTTTCTCTCTCCCTCTCTCTCTCCCTCTCTCTCTCCCTCTCTCCCTCCCTCTCTCTCTCCCTCTCTGCCTCCCTCCTGCACCGTCACTGAGGTTTCGCCTCTTCGGTGCCATCGTGTTCCCAAGGATAGAAGCGCTGGTTTTATTGTAGACGAAATTCCAAAAAAAGAAGAAGAAGAAGAAGAGGAAGAAGGAGAAAAAAAGGAAGGAAGAAAAAAGAAGAAGATGAGGTAGAAGAAGATGAGGATGAAGAAGAGGAGAAAGAAAAAATAATGAGAAAGTGAAGAAAAAGAAAAAGAAGAAGGAGGAAGAGGCAGAGGAAGAGGAAGAAGAAAAGAAGACGATGAAGACGACGACGAAGGGGGAAGAAGCAGAGGACGAGGAAGAAGAATAAGAAGAAGGAGGAGGAGGAGGAGGAGGAGGAGGAGGACAGAAGCGCTGGTTGTGGCAAAAAATGGATAAAAGGAATTCGAGTTCTTCAGGTCCTGTTGCTGCCAAGTTCGCGAGAGGTGATGAGTGTCTTCGGCCCACTTGATGCTTTCGGGGCCGTTCTTGATAAAGACATCAGGTTTCTGTAAGGTCCACCTCGACTTCAGGATGCTGCTGAAGGAGGCTTGACGAGACCTGACACTTCACCAGACCTGTGAAGTCGAGGAGCTCCTTCGCCAACTCTGTCGAAAACCTGAGATGGATGAGTTCGACCGAAGAGGAAGGAGGAGGAGGAGGAGGAGGACAGAAGCGCTGGTTGTGGCAAAAAATGGATAAAAGAAATTCGAGTTCTTCAGGTCCTGTTGCTGCCAAGTTCGCGAGAGGTGATGAGTGTCTTCGGCCCACTTGATGCTTTGGGGGCCGTTCTTGATAAAGACATCAGGTTTCTGTAAGGTCCACCTCGACTTCAGGATGATGCTGAAGGAGGCTTGACGAGACCTGACACTTCACCAGACCTGTGAAGTCGAGGAGCTCCTTCGCCAACTCTGTCGAAAACCTGAGATGGATGAGTTCGACCGAAGAGGAAGGAGGAGGAGGAGGAGAAGAAGAAGAAGAAGAAGAAGAAGAAGAAGAAGAAGAAGAAGAAGAAGAAGACGAAGACGAAGACGAAGACGAAGACGAAGAAGAAGAAGAAGAAATCAGAGGGTGACCTTCAGAAATCAGGCGAACTCTTTCCATTTTGATCGAGGTTCGGTAAAAATATTTCTTGAGATTTCTGGAATTGAAGAAAACGAACTGGAAGAAGATATCAGCAAACTATGGGCTGCATAGTGAAGACTGAATATAAAGACCCCAACCTTCATGGGACAAGAAGGAAATATAAGAAGGTAAATAAATAAAATGGCTGAACAAGAAGTATGAGGAGAATGAGAAGAGGAACTGGAGGAGAAATGAAAAAAGATGGCTGAATGACAAACATGAAGGGAATGAGAAGAGAAACTGGAGGACAAATAAAATGAAGATAAAAGCCTAAGCGACAACCAGGAAGGCAATAAGAGGAGAAACTGAAGAAAGAGGGGGGGGGTGAGGAAGGAGTAAGGAGGAAGGAGGAGGCAAGAGATGGAAGAACTGACAATCGGAAGAGCCGGTCAAAAACTTTCTTTTGGAAAGATGGAAACTTCCGCCGACCAAATATGGACTCCCCAGCCTTACACTACAGAGGGACAGAGACAGAGAAATAAGAGATATTGTTTGAGGAAATCCTTTGGTGCTTCACGACCAAAACCAACGAGGGAACATAATCAGGAACGTCCCAGAGGCAAAAGTCAAGAGATCCAGGAAGAATCTGTTCTTGAATCAGAAAAATAATTGTGTTTCTTCATGGTGGAAAAATATGTATGTGACGCGACTGTTACAATCTCGTTATTGTTATTGTTGTTGTTGTTGTTGTTAACGTCATCTTCATCTCCGTCTTCATCCTTCTTCCTCTACTTCTTCTTCATTTTCATCTTCATTATTATCATCTTCTTCTTGTCCTACTTCTTCTTTCTTCTTCTTTCTTTTTATTTCCTTCTCCTTCCTTCTTCTTCCTCCTCCTTCCTTCTTCTTTTTCTTGTTGTTGTTGTTGTTGTTGTTGTTGTTGTTATTGTTGTTGTTGTTGTTGTTGTTGTTGTTGTTGTTGTTGTTCTCCTTCTTCTTCTTCTTCTTCTTCTTCTTCTTCTTCTTCTTCTTCTTCTTCTTCTTCTTCTTCTTCTTCTTCTTCTTCTTCTTCTTCTTCTTCTTCTTCTTCTTCTTCTTCTTCTTCTTCTTCTTCTTCTTCTTCTTCTTTTTCTTCTTCTTCTTCTTCTTCTTCTTCTTCTTCTTCTTCTTCTTCTTCTTCTTCTTCTTCTCCTCCTTCTTCACACTATCATCATATCATTATATTTGTCACCATTATAGCTATTATTGCTGTCTTTATCATAATTATGATAATTTTTAATTGACTGTATCACAATTAATTTATTACCTTTTATTATATCTTCAATGCTAATATTACTATCCCTATGACTAGCTATCATTATATCAATATGTCCATTGCTATCACTATCGCCATCACTATCCTCAACTTCATCCCTATCCCCGTCACCACCATCACCATCACCATCACCATCACCATCACCATCACCATCACCATCACCATCACTATCACACCATCACTATCATCACCATCACCATCACCGTCACCGTCACCATCACCGTCTCTGTCACCATCACCATCACCATCACCATCACCATCACCGCCACCGTCACCATCACCGTCACCATCCCCATCCTCATCCCCATCGTTGTTAAAAACCTTTGTTGAAAAGGATAAAGCTCAACTGACTTAGTAAGTTAACAAAGGAGGAGGGAACGAGTCAAGGACAGGCCAGAGAGTCTTTGTAAAAAAAGACGTTAGAATACAAAAATATACATATATATATAAAATAAAATAGATAACAGAAATATTCAAAGAATATCAAAGAATACAACAACAAAAAAGGAGAGGAATTCGTTCTCAACAATGTGGACTGGGGCTCGAAAAATTGCAGAGAGAGAGAGAGAGAGAGAGAGAGAGAGAGAGAGAGAGAGAGAGAGAGAGAGAGAGAGAGAGAGAGAGAGAGAGAGAGAGAGAGAAACAGACAGACACAGCCAGACACAGACAGACACAGACAGGGAGAGAGAGAATCAGCTAGAGAGACAATAACAGAGACAAGTGCAGAGAGAGAGAGAGAGAGAGAGAGAGAGAGAGAGAGAGAGAGAGAGAGAGAGAGAGAGAGAGAGAGAGAGAGAGAGAGAGAGAGAGAGAGAGCAGCATGACAAAGATGATAAAAGAGCAGAAAGAGGAGAGGAAGAACCACCGGTAAGCAAGAGCGGAGTCTGATGGAAAGGAAAACAAACAAGCAAACAAACAAACAAACAGGGTCGGGGGGGGGGAGGAGAGGCCAACGAAGCCAGAAACCGCAATGGACTGGGAAGAAGAAGAAGAGGAAGAAGAGGAAGGAGAAGAGGAAGAAGAAGAAGAAGAGGGAAAAGAGGTGGAGGAGGAAGAACAGGAAGAAGTGCAAGAATTGGAAGAAGAGGAAGAAGAAAAAGAGAAACGGAAGAAGAGGAAGAAGAGGTAGAGGAGGAAGAACAGGAAGAAGTGGAAGAATTGGAATAAGAGGAAGAAGAGGAAGAAGAGAAACGGAAGAAGAGGAAGAAGAGAAAGAAGAGGAACTGGAGGAACTAGAAGAACAAGAAGCAAACTTGATACTCCCTATTGGGGAAGGAAAGAGAGGGAGAACGAAGAAAAGAAAAGGACGAGGGGAGGATGAGGAAAAGAGGGAAGAGTTTTAAGAAGGAGTAGGATGAGGAGGAGGAGAAGGGGAGGAGGGGAGCATGAGGAGGGGGAGGAGGAAGAGCGAGAGAGAAGTTTTGAGGAAGAGTGAGTGGAGGGAGGAGGAGGAAGGTGAAGGGAAGGAAAGAGAATGAGCAGGAAAATAGAGTAGAAAGAGTAGGAAGAGGAAAGAGGAAAAGAGGGAGGACGAGGAGAGAGAGAGAGAGAGGAGAGAGAGGGGGGAAGGGATGGAGAAGATAATGATAAGGATAGCGATAAAGAAAATACGTTAACAGTTTAGACATAAGAAAAGAAAGAAAGAAACAAACAAACAGACGAGGCGATGGAAGTCACCAATCGCCAGGTCATTCCTACGGAGAGTCAGGTCAAACAGTGATTGAAGCCAGTCAGGAAGATGTCGTCAGGTCAGTCAGTCATTAATCCTTTGGGCTCGTCTATCAGTCTGTCAGTCATATGACAGCGGTAGCCTGAGATTGTCCACAAGGACAGAAGCGCTGGTGAACTAGAGCCCATAACAACAGCAAACAACACTCCATAGGGTAGATAAGGAAAGAAGAAGAATAAAGACGAATATTGAGGGACCTCTGAGGACGAAGAGAGTGTAGAAGGAGGAGGAGGAGGAAGAGGAGGAGCATGAGAAGAAAGAAAGGGGAAGGGGAAGAAGAGGAGGAAGAAGGAGAGGAGTTCTGAGGAGGAGAAAGGTGTAAAAGGAGGAGGAGCATGAGGAGGAGGAAGGACGGGGGAGAGAGGGGGTGAGTTCTGAAGAGGAGGAGGGTGTGAAAGGAGGAGGAGGACGATGAAGATGAAAAAAAAAGAAGAAGAATAGAGATAGTTTAGATATAAAAAGAGAAAGAGTAGAGAGCGATTAAAAATCGAATTGAATAAAAAGAAGGAAATACTGAGTCATGGGTCTTGTTCATTGCGCTGAATCAAATCTTCTGGCATCAGACAGAATAAATTATATAGAGTGTGCCAGTACAACCGAAAAGTTTGATTTAAAATCAGCGAAGACAAAAATCAGGAAGACAAAAATAAAAGAAAAGAAAAGAGAGAGAGAGAAAAAAAAGAATATAATAAAAGAGAGGAAAAGAAGAGACAAAAATGAAATGAAATAAATCAATATAAAAAAGAAAAAAAAGGAAAATAAAAGAAAATTTCGAGAAAGCGTGACTGCCTGAAAAAACTAAATATAAAGAAATGGAAACAAGATAGAAAAGGAGGAGAATGAGAGAAAAGAGGATTTAGAAGCGAAGGGAAGAGAGAGAGAGAGAGAGAGAGAGAGAGAGAGAGAGAGAGAGAGAGAGAGAGAGAGAGAGAGAGAGAGAGAGAGAGAGAGAGAGAGAGAGAGAGAGAGAGAGAGAGAGAGAGAGAGAGAGAGAGAGAGAGAGAGAGAGAGACAGAGAGAGAGAGAGAGAGAGAGAGAGAGAGAGAGAGAGAGAGAGAGAGAGAGAGAGAGAGAGAGAGAGAGAGAGGACGGGGAAGAAACGTGGGCGCAAAAGAAAATATAAGTGAAAAAAGCAAAAAACAAGAGAATGAGAAAAAAGATAAATAGAAAAATAAATGAATAAGTAAGTAAATAGATAAAAAATAAAGAAATAAATGATAGATAAATAAAAAGATAATAGGCAAATATATATGTAAATAAATGGATGAATAGATGAATAGGTAAATAGATAAATATATGAATAGATAAATAGATTGATAAATAAATAGATAAATAGATAAATAGATATATAAATAGATAGATAAATAGATAGATAGATAGATAGATAAATAGATAAGTAGATAAGTAGATAAATATATAAGTAGATAAGTAGATAAATAGGTGAATAGATAAATTGATAAATAGATAAACAGATAAGTAGATAAATAGATAAATAGACAAATGAATAAATAGATAAATAGTGAATAAATAAGAAATGAACAAGAAAATGGAAAAAATCTAAAAAAGATTAGATAGGAAAAAAAATGAATAAAGTGATGAAGGAGAAAGAGAATTTATAGAGAAAAGGGAAGGAAAGAGAAGTAAGAAGATAAATATGATTAATAAAGCAATGAAGGCAGGACGACGACGACGACGACGACGACGACGACGAAGGCAAGAGAGAAAGGGACAAAGGGCTTAAGTCCTTGCTAACGAGGTTAAGTCAGCGTTAACAAGAAGGAGGATAACCCTCATGATTACGCAAGGAGGAGGTTAACTAAGGCGGATTTAACTTCCTACGCTGAGCAAGGAGTTTACGACTCGATTCCATCTTCGGAAAATTATCCAAAGTAACAAATGAAAAAGAAAAAACGAACAGATTTAAACAAAATTGATTAAAATGTTGGAAAATGAAATAGCATATAGCAAAATAAAATAAAATCTAGCTATCTACAGTATCTATCTATCTATATACTGTATATATATATACATACATATATATATATATATATATATATATATGTATGTATATATGTATATATGATATATATATATATATGTATATATATATATATGTATATATGTATATATGATATATATATGTATATATATACGTATATATGATATATATATACATATATATATATATATATATATAATATATATATATATATATATACGTATATACATATACGTATATATGTATATATACATATATATATATATATATATACACATATATATATATACATATATATATATATATATATATATATATACGTATATACATATATATATGATATATATATATATATATATATATATATATATATATATACGTATATGATATATATATATACATATATATACGTATATTATATATATATATACGTATATGATATATATATATATATACATATATATATATATATATATATATATATATATATATATATATATATATATATATATATATGCATATGTATATTTATATATATATATACATAAATATATATATATATATATAATGTATATGAATATGTATTCTATTGTAATGTCTCCACCGTGCTGTACTGTTTCCCCCTCGCAAGGATAGAAGCACTGGTCATCGCGATCCATTACGTCCGAGATGGAAAGTCAATATCAGCTGTTATTGGCTCAAAGAGGTTTAACGAGGTCTAGGGGGTAAGGAGGGGGCAGGGAGGTTTTTTTTGGGGGGAAGGGGGAAGGGAAGGAGGGGTAGGGAGGAGGAAGGAGGGAGAAGGGGTGAGGGGGATGGGGTAGAGGGGAGAGGGATGAGAGTAATGGGGAAGGGGAGGGGGTAAGGGGTTAGGTGGAATGGGTTGTGAGGGATTTGTAGGTAAATAATTCTACGTGACTCTGGTCTGTGGGGGTGCTACAATAGAACCATAAAGAAGAAAGGAACAAGAAAGAGGAAAGAGGACGAAGGTTAGAAAACAAAAAATAAGAGGAAGAGGAAAGAGGAGGAAGAAGGAGGAGGAGAGATTTGTCCTCTGTCCTCCCTCCACTGATGATGCATGAGAGAGAACATAAGAATGGAGGAGACGGCAGGAGACCATAAGGCCTACACTAGGCAGTTCCATGTCCCTCATTACCTGTCATCCCTACCCATAAAGTTATCTTACATTAAAACGATAAATTGTTTCAGCGCTAACTAGATAGTTACTAAGTCTATTCCGTTCGTTGACCACTATGTTGGTAAACCAATTCCTGCCCATTTCCTTCTTAAACCTAAATTTGTCCAATTTAAACCCATTACTATGAGTCCTGCCCTGTTGTCTTAATATGATGACCTTGCCTGCATCACCCTTGTTAAAGCCCTTGATCCATTTAAACACCTCTATTTGGTCATCCCACACTCTTCGTCTTTCCAGAGAATGTAAGTTAGGGTCTCAAAGAAGGAGTTATGGCCAAAAAAAAAAAAAAAAAAAAGGAAGATGGAGTATGAAGAAGGGAAGAACACGGGAGAGTAAAAGGAGGAGGAGGAGGAGGAGGATGAGGAGGAGGGGGAGGGGGAGGGGGAGGAGGAGGAGGAACAATAAGAGAATAAAGATGCAGAGAGAGAAAAATAAAAGATGTATTGTGGAAGAGAAGAAGTAGACAAAGAGGACGAGGAGATGATGAGAAAAAAGCGACGAGGGACGACAAAGCAGCAGCGGGGGAACGAAAAGGATTGAAAAGCGCCAAGAGAGAAGAACGAGAGAGAGAAAGAAAGAAAGAAAAACAGAAAAGAAAAACAGAGAGAGAAAAGAAAAAAAGGAAACAAGACTCGAATGAAGAGACACGGCAGGGGAAAAATAAGACGAGAAAATGGAGAAAAGAACGAAAGGAGGAGGAGGAGGAGGAGGAACAGGAAGAAGGGGAAAAGGAGGAGGAAGAGAAGGAGAAAGAGGAGGAGGGAGAGGAAGTGAAGGAGGAAGAGGACGCAGAGGAGGAGGAGCAGGGGAGGAGTGGGAGGAGGAGGAGGAGTGGGAGGAAAAGGGAGTGGAGGAGGAGGAGTGGGAGGAGGAGGGGGTGGAAGAGGAGGGGATGGAGGAGAAGGAGTGGGAGAGGAAGGGGTGGAGGAGGAATGGGATAGGAGTGGATGGAGGAAGAGGAGGGGAGGAGAGGGAGAAGGGGAAGGAGGAGGAGAAGATGGAGGAGGAGGGCAAGGTTGAAGAATGAAGGTGGGGTAAGAAGAAGAGAGGGAGAGGAAGAGAAGGTGGAGAAGAATGAGGAAGAAAATTATTAGAAGAAACAAGAGGGCGAGGAGGCGAAGGAAGAGGAGAAGGGGAGGAGGAGGAGGAGGAGGAGGAGGCGAAGGCAATTGCTCTGTTGGGGTTTCCAGTTTTGCTTCTGGAAATTTGTTGCCTTTATGTTTTGCCAAATCGGGTTTCGCCAAAATACGTGTTTGGGAAAATGAAAGTTTAGCACAAACTTGACGAATTACAATTTGGCGAAACCCAAATAGGTGAAATTTAACTTGTCGAAACACGATTTGGTGAGGCATAGATTGGTGAAATGACATTTGGCGGAATACAATTTGGCGAAACGTAATTTGGCGAAATAAAATTTGGCGGAACACAACTTGGCGAAGTATAAGATGGCAAGCTAAATTTTGGCGAAAATGATTTGCCGACAAAGTTGGCAACATTTATTTGAGGAAAAAATAATTTGGCGAAATGGAAATTATTTGCAAGGGTAGCAGGACTTGTTCGAGTCTTGATCCCTTCATGACCTAAAATCTGAATAGAATCGTCTGGGGCGTCCAGAGTGTAAAATAAAGTACCAACCAGTGCAGAAGGATTGCGTGAGGATACGCGCGCACGCACACACACACACACACACACACACACACACACACACACACACACACACACACACACACACACACACACACACACACACACACACACACACACAAAACAAACGTTGAGATAGAAAGAGAAGCAAAGGAGTAAGAAGGAAGAAGAGGAAATGGTTAAGAAGGAGGAGGAAGAGGAGGGGAGGAGAAAGAGGAGGAGGAGGAAGAGGAAGAGGAGGAGGAAGAGGGATCAACCTAAAGAGGAGAGATGGTTGCAGGGAGGAGGAATGAGATTTCATATCAGTTGGTTGGTTGGTTTGTCGGAGGGAAGGAGGGAGGGAGGGGAGAGGTGGACGGGGGAGGGAGGGAGGGAGGGAGGGAGGGAGGGGGGAGAGGGGGAGGGGAAGGAGGGAGGGGAAGGAGGGAGGGAGGGAGGGGGAAGGAGGGAGGGGAAGGAGGGAGGGAGGGAGGGGAGCAATGCGTTCGGA
>NC_134800.1:1082836-1087836 GCF_046742065.1 Oratosquilla oratoria | reverse complement strand
TACATACACATACATATATACATACATATACACATGCACATACATATATACATACATATGCACATACACGTATACATACACATACACATACACTTACACATACACATACACATACATATACACATACACGTATTCATACACATACACATACACTTACACATACACATACACATACATATACACATACACGTATACATACACATACACATACACATACACATACACATGCACATACACATACAAACATACACATACACATACATATACACATTCTCTCTCTCTCTCTCTCTCTCTCACTATCTTCCTCGTTATCTCCACTGCTATCTCCCCTCTCTCCCTAGCCCTATCTATTGCTGTCTCCCACTATATCTTCCTCTCCTTCCCTCGCCCTCACTTTCTCCTTTCCTTCCTATCTCTTCCCTGTCACTCTCTTCCTCCCCTCCCCTCCTCCAGTTTCCTCCCACCCTCCCTTACCCCCCCCATCTCGCTTCCTCTCCCGGTCACCCCATCTTTCTCTCTCTCTCCCTTCCCCTCTTTTCTCCTCCTTCCCCCCCCCCCCCCGTGTCCCGTTTTGTCTCCCTCTCCTCTGGCTCTACCTGTGTGCATCGGGACGTCTGAACATCTGTATATATTTGTATTTTTTCTTTGTAGTTCACGGTCTCTCTCTCTCTCTCTCTCTCTCTCTCTCTCTCTCTCTCTCTCTCTCTCTCTCTCTCTCTCTCTCTCTCTCTCTCTCTCTCTCTCTCTCTCTCTCTCTCTCTCTCTCTCTCTTTATCTATTATTTATTTTTATTTTGTGTCTATTTATAATCCCCTCGGCGTTTGCATCATATACCTGTGACCTTTCCCCTCCCTTCCCCTCCCCTCCCTTCCTCTCCGCTCCCTTCCCTTCTTCTCCCTTCCACTCTTCTCTTCCCCTCTCTTCCCTTCTTTCCCTTCTTCCCTCTCCTCCCTTCCCTTCCCCATCCCCTCCCTTCCCCTCTTTTCCCTTCCCCTTACCTCTCTTTCCCCTTACCTTCCTTCCACTCTCTTCCCTTCCCTTCCCCATCCCCTCCTCTCCCCTCCCCTCCCCTCCCCTCCCCTCTTGTCCCTTTCTCTATCCTTCTTCCCCATGCCCTCTCTTCCTCTCTCCTCTCCTTCCCCTCTTTTCTTTCCCCTCTCCTCCTTTCCTCGTTTCTTGCCATTCCTCCTTCCATCTACCATTCTTCCATCTTCCTCCTCCTTCTCCTCCTCCTCCTCCTCCTCTTCCTCCTCCTCTTCCTCTTCTTCCTCCGCCTCTCTCTCTCTCCGTCCTTCAATTCCCTTCATTTCTCCATTTCCAGTTGAATAGGCAGCAGCAAAAGTGGCCCAAGACCCCCTCCCAGCCCCCTCCCAGCCCCCTCCCAGCCCCCCTCCGAGCCCCCTTCTAAGCCCCCTCCCTCCCCCCTCCCCCCTCCCCCATTCCTCTTCTCAACCATTATGCACTGTTTTGCAGGAGAGGACGTAAATAAGGGGGAAGGACAAACGAATATAACAGAGGAGGGGGAAAGGGGGGAGAGGGGGAGAGGGAGAGAGGGGAAGAGGGGGAAAGGAGAGAAGAGGAGATAAGAAGAATACACTCACGGAGGAAAGGGGAGGACGTAAAGGAGAGAACAGAGAGAGGAAGGTAGGAAGAGGGGGAGATGGGGAGAGGTGGGAGAGGGGAAGAGGAAGGAGGAACGCAATACTCAGCCTGGAACGTGGGGGGGGGAAGATGTATTGGAGGAGTGTTGGGTGTAAATGAGAGGAGGAGGAGAGGGAGAAGATAGAGAGGAGGGTAGGAAGAGGGGCAGAGGAAGAGGGAAGAGAAGAGGAGAGAGGGTGTAATTGAGGATGCAGAGAAGAGTAAGGAGGGAGGAGAGGGAAGAAGAGTGAGGGAGGAGGGGAAGATGAGGAAGGAGAGTGAGGGAGGAGAGAGAGGATAGGGAAGAAGAGTGAGGGAGGAGGGGAGGATAGGGAAGGAGAGTGAGGGACGAGGGGAAGATGAGGAAGAAGAGTGGGGAAGGAGACGGAGGATGAGGAAGAAGAGTGAGGGAGGAGGGGAGACAAAGAAAGTGACAGAGGTGGCGAGTGTTACGGGCTCCTGTGGTTTACCAGCGCTTCTGTCCCTGTGAAGAGAGAGATGGGCGCGGGAGGGAGAGTGAGTAGGAGGAAGAGTTCCAGGAAGAAGAAAAGAAGAAAAAGAAGAAGAGGAGGAGGAAAAAGAAGAGGAAAAAGAAGATGGGAGGAAGAGAAGAAGAAGAAGAAGAAGAAGAAGGAAGAGGAGGAAGAGGAGGAGGAGGAGGAGGAGGAAGAGGAGGAGAAGAAGAAGATAAAGGAGGTGATGAAGAATAAAGATAAGGGGGGGTAGGAGAAGAAGAAGATGAAGAAGAAAAAGAAGACGAAGGAAAAGAAGAAAAAATAATAATAATGATAAAAATAAGAAGAGGAAGAAGAAAAAAACGTAGAAGGAGAACGACGAAGAATAAAAAGCGGACCAGGAGCAGTAGTAGTAGGAGGGGGAGGAGGAGGGGGAGGGGAGGCGGAGGAGGAGACGGAGGTAGGAGGAGGGGGAGGGGGGCGAGGGGAAGGTGGAGGGGAGAGGAGAAAGAGAAATGGAGGGAAGAATGCTATAAATAAACGAAAGCAAGAACGATTAGAAAGAGCCTCGTATCTTCTATTCACCAGCGCCAAGTTTTAAAGACTTTACAAATGTAGCCTCGCGTAGGGGTGCTCAAAAAAACTGCACTCGAGTGCCATCCGGGTGCCTGTGAATCTGACACTCCTCTTATTCTCTGGTGTACAGATGTGATGTCAGTTGCCGAATTTTACTTGTGCTTAAGTATTTTTACTTCACCCCTCTTATTTTGTCTGTTTATCTATTTACTTATTTCTCTATTTGTTTGTTGATAGAAGTATAGAATATACATCATGTATGACGGTGCGCAAGATTATTCACAAGGATAGAAGCGCTGGTAAAGGGCAGGTCTTTGCAAGAACGTGCATTAGTGTTGGCGTGGGGTCTTCTTGAACTCGAAGAATCTTGTGGCAGGTTCCAGTAAAGAAACTCAAAAGTGACTCCGAAAAAAAAAAAAGATCTCAGGAATCAGTTTCTGCTTTCAAACAGGTCGTGACATTAGAAGGTAAAAATAGCTGATGCCATTATTCTTACACGTAAGCTGAAGGAACTTTGGCGGAAAAGAATGATTATGGGAGGAGTACCTTTTAGAAAGTTGGAGACAAAAATTTGCAAATGACTTTTGGGTCTCAAGGTATTTTCATTCTTCTTCTTCTTCTTCTTCTTCTTCTTCTTCTTCTTCTTCTTCTTCTTCTTCTTCTTCTTCTTCTTCATCTTAATCTTCCTCTTCTTCTTCTTCCTCTTCTTATCCTTCCTCTCCTTCTTCTCCTTCTCCCTCTCCTTCTCTTCTCCTTCTCTTCTCCTTCTCCCTCTCCTTCTCTTCTCCTTCTCCCCCTCCTTCTCTTCTCCTTCTCCCTCTCCTTCTCTTCTAGTTCTCCCTCTCCTTCTCTTCTTCTCCTTCTCCCTCTCCTTCTCTTTTCCTTCTCCCTCTCCTTCTCTTCTCGTTCTCCCTCTCCTTCTCTTCTTCTCCTTCTCCCTCTCCTTCTCTTTTCCTTCTCCCTCTCCTTCTCTTCTCCTTCTCTTCTTCTCCTTCTCCCTCTCCTTCTCTGCTTCTTCTTCTCCTTGGTTTGCATTCTTGGCGTTTGCCAAAAAAAACTCTTAGTTATTATTCATCTTGAATGAAGAGAAGGATCCTCTTGTTTGCTTCCATTAATAAAACGATTAAAGTCAGACGGTGCTTCGCGGAACTTATGTGCTTAACTGTACACAGGCTCCCCAGTTCACCGAAGACGCTGTTTTTGTTCAATTTAAATTTATGTCTCCAAGATGACTTCCATTATATCGTCATCAAAGTGCGGTCGGTCGTCCGTGTCGAGGAGAAAGAAGGCTGCCAAAAAAAAAAAAAAAAAAAAAAAAAAAAAAAAACTATGATACAAATAATACCTTAGAGCGCATTTAGAATATATTTTGTGTTGAAATTATTTATATTTAGGGGATTGAAAGGTTTGGGTACGGTTAGAAATTGGTATGTAATGGCGCGTGAGAAGAGGAAGGCTAGGTACAAAAAAAACTCTTAAAGCCTCTGCGTTTGAGGAGATACTTTGTGGCACATTTAAGATATATATTCCTCATCAAGATAGTTTAGAAACATCCGTGTATTGATAGTTTGGGGCACGATTAAAAGTTTGTTTGTAATAAGGACGAATATTTCATAAGTTTCTATCCTTCATCTTTTCGTAGCAAAGTCTGAGCCCAAGCTTACGCGCATCATGTTTTTTTCCGTAGGGAGGCTTCGTCCTCTTCTCGAAAAACTGATCCTCTTTGAGCTGCACAATTTGATTTAACATATATCGACTTGTTTATATTTTCTATTTCTAAGGAGTAATGTAGGTTTGGTTGTGTAAAAATATATGTATGGTTGTGATTATGAGGGATTGTTTATTGAATTTATTTTCTTTTTTCGATTTTCCTAACAAGATCCATTGATATGGTCTTTAGAGGTTTCACCATTATCATTATCGTTGTTGTTTTTTGTTGCTCTTGTTTTCTTGCTCATATTTTTGTTGTTATTCCTTCTTCTGTTTTTCTTTGAACGAAAAAAAAGTCGAAACCTCGAAAAGAATCAGTGGAGAGCCCGATAGATTCCAACAGATTCCGACAGACTCTTACAGACTCCATGAGACTCCATGAGACTCCGACAAACTCTGATTAATTGCGACACATTCCGACAGACTCCGACAGACTCCGACAAAGTCCGACAGACTCCGACACATTCCAACAGACTCCGACAGACTCCGACAAAGTCCGACAGACTCCGACACATTCCAACAGACTCCGACAAATTCCTACAGACTCCGACACATTCCGATAGAGTCCGACAGATTCTGGCGGACTCCGACGTAACCTCAACTCCGGTTCTGTCCCCA
>NC_134800.1:1062836-1072836 GCF_046742065.1 Oratosquilla oratoria | reverse complement strand
CACGACACTATCACCTTCACGAACTTCCATTCTTTGGGGGGGAGGGGTTCCTTCTTTCGCTGAGAGAAGCCTTAACCAGCCGACAACTTCTCGTTAAAAAAAAAAAAATCATCTCTTTCAACAAACAATCAAATTCCAACCGAATCTCCAACCTTCCCTTTCCATTCCTTTCCTCCTTTCCCCTCCTTTTCCTCCCCCCAAAACTCCATTTCCCTCCCTCCTTTTGCCTCCCCATCGCTCCTCCCCCCTCCATTCTTTCACATCCCTCCCCCTACCTCCCTCCCCCCTCCACACCCCTTCACTCCATTCCTCGGATATAACGCAAACTTGAATATTAGTTTTGTATTAGATTATTGGTGTCGATGTTCTCGTTTTGGGTTCTATCATCACTGACCTTGGCTGTTGCCGCCTCACCCTCTCAACCGCCACCGCCGCCGCCGCCTCTCGTCCTCCTCTCATCCGCCACCGCCGCCTCTCACGGCTCCTCTCACGTTGCCGGGGCTTTTGGCGGGGCGGGGCTTTCCGTTTGATAATAATAATAATTATCAGTCTGGTTTTTTTTTTTATCTCATTTGAACTAAACCAAAGCATCTGGTATCAAATCTGGAAAATAAAGTAAAATGAAATAGAATAAGAGAAAATTAAATTAAAAAAGATGAAATAGAACAGAATAGAATAAAGTAAATAAAACGAAAGAAGATAAAATCAAAACAAATAAAACTAAACAGAATAAAACAGAATAAGATGAAATAAAATAAATATTTCCTTTGTAGTAGAGAAACATCCGCCGTCAGTTCTAAGACCATATAGAATAAGAAAAAAAAATTAAATACAATTAAATAGATAGAATAAAAAAAAACTTTATCATCATATTCTCTTTTTGACCCTAAAATATGTATAAATATATGTGTATATATGTATATATATTATATATATATATATATATGTTTAGGGTTAGGGTTAGGGAAGGAATAAGAAGACAACAGATAAGAGAGACAAGAGGCAGAGTAAGCAAAAAATGAAAGAAAAAAAGTAATGATAGAAAACGAAGGAACAGGAGGAACGCTCTTGGTACAAAAGCACCTTGTAATGGATCTCCAAAGACTTGCAGCAGCACTGTGTTCTTCCAACTTCGATACTTGGCGAAGATCAGGCCATTGAGAAGGCTTCTGAGGATTTTCGTTCTCATTACCAAAGACCGAAGTAATGAGATCCTTTTTGGACTCAAAGAGGAAACCCAAGACTGGAAGGGTCCTGGTGTTCATTCAAAAATGAAAATTTCCCGAAATACCTCCTATTGATTTTTTTTTTTACGAAATGAGAAACTCAGAATTGGTTTTCGTGTTCCTCCAAAACATCTCCAAAGATACTTCTTCTTCCTCTGCCCAAAGGGAGCTGCAGAAATGGAAGTTACTCCAAATGTCTCCAAAATATTTCTTTTTTCGATTCAAAGATAAAGTCAAAACCGGAAGGGTTTTCATCTTCCTCCAAAATATCTCCAAAGATACTTCTCCCACCTCTAATGAAAGAGAACTCTAGAGATGGAAGTGTCTCAAAATATCTCCAAAAGAAAGCATTTTCCACTTGCCCTCCTCCAAATATCTCCAAAGGCATTTCTTCCTCTATTGAAAGATCTTAAGAAATGGAAGGTTCTCCAAACATCTCCAAAGACACCACCCGACACCTCCCTCCTCCCCCCTGCCCTCCTCCAACCTCCTCCTCCTCCCTCCCCTCTCATTTGTCATGCACTCTGAACTGTTGTATGTGGTATGTTACTGGCATACCACATAGTACGTCACGTAGTCATCACATACCACCAGTTGTTTATAAACCTTCCGTTCCTATTTTTTTTCTAAGGCTCGTTTCACACGTATCGACTTTTTGCCGTGCGCCGTCCACGACACGGCGTGGCGTCGTGCTCTCAAATGACGACGGTTGTTAATGGACACTTTCACACGTCACGACCACGACCACATGTGAAAGCGTCCATGGGCACCCATGGTTATTGGAGAGCACGACGCCTTGTCGTGGACGGCGGACGGCGAAAACTCGATATACCTGTGAAACAAGCCTAACACGGGATCAACTTTCTACTCCTTTGAGGTCTATTCCATCCACTCCACTTCCTCTATCCATTCCACTAATCACTCCATAAATTCTGCTTTTCACATTGCCCCCACCTCCTCCTTCTTCTCCCAACCACACCCTACCCCATGGGACTCTTTTCCGCCATACTGGCTTTATAAGTCATCAAAGTAAACAAAAACAAAGTAACAGGGATTAGAAGGAAGAAACTACTTCAACAACCGCGTAGTTGTTATAAATTACCTATAGAGACGTTGTACATTTCAATATTCTAAAATTCACTTAGGTAGACACATGAAAATACTGTAATATATTTTCTTTGAATTTTAAAATTCATTGAAACAGGAAATGCAGCGTCTACTCAGTGTTTATTTTATTTGTTCTATTTATTTGTTTTTTACTTTTTCTTTTAGGAATGTCCCCTGTGGGGCTACAAGGAGAAGGATGTCTAGTCCCAATCCTCGTCCCTTTCTTCTCGCCTCTTACGATCCAATTGGGAATACTTGGTGGCAGTGTTCTTTTCCCCCAACACAGGGAATTCCCCCACCACAGAAAAAGAATACTCAGAGAAATGGTACAGGACAGCAACAAGGGGTTGGGGGACAGCATAACGGAGGGACAGTCGTAGTATAAAAGTGTCATCATTTCTCTATGAACAGAGTTTTCCTCTATCATAGACAAAATGATGTGTGACTCTGGTCCGTAGGGGCGCCCAATATAGACCCTAAAGCAGTGGTTCCCAACCTTTTTTTTTAGTTTTACAATTATACGTACTAAGTTAACCTTAATCCTAATGCCGGGTACCGTGATGTTTTCTTGATTTTATTTTATTCTATTTTATTTTTATTTTTTTTTGTGAGCCCTCCATTGCCCCCGAAATCTGTTACCTCCCCTCCAGGGGGTAATTTACCCACAGTTTGGGAACCACTGCCCTAAAGTATCAACTGCATGCTACTTTGCCACAATAACTAGCAGCCAATACCCCAGACGGGGGTGCTAAGAAAAGAGGGAGGGTGGAGTGATGTGGTGTGTGTTTAGGGATGGAATGGGTGGGAATGATTTTATGCCTTTTCCTTTTTGGCTACCTCCCTTGTAAGGGGGAAAAGCCTTGGTATATATGTAATTTATTTGTTTCTTTGTTTACCGGACACAAATCTACTATTATTCTTTTTATATTTGGTTATCTACCTTTATATTTGATCTCATTATGGACTAAAAGGTTTTTCTTTGGAATTATGAATCACACTGTAATTCACTTTAGTCATATGACAAATTGCATTTTGCAAGTCAATCAGTATGCTCTTTGAGTGCTTGTGTGCGTGCGTGTGTGTGTGTGTGAGAGCGTGTGTGTGTGACCGTGCGTGTATGTGAACCTCTAAATCCATATGTGTATGCGTATGTGCATGTGTATATGTACACGTGCATATATATGTGCCCGTGTATATGTGTATGTAAATGTGTATATGTGTATGTGCATGTGTATATGTGTATGTAAATGTGTATATGTGTATATATATATATGTGTATATGTGTATGTGCATGTGTATATGTGTATGTGTATATGTGTATGTATATGTGTATATGTGTATGTATATGTGTATACATGTGTATATGTGTATGTATATGTGTATATGTGTATGTGCATGTGTATATGTGTATGTAAATGTGTATATGTGTATGTATATATGTATATGTGTATATGCGTATGTGTATATGTGTATGTATATGTGTATATGTGTATGTATATGTGTATGTGCATGTGTATATGTGCACGGGTAGGAGAGAGTATGCGTAGTATGAGTTGTGGTAATGTGTGTGGTTGTGGATGTAGTTATAGAGGAACAAATAATGAAACGAGGACGGGGGTAGAAAATGAGAGCATAATTTAGGGGATTAAAAACAAAACAAAACAACAACAAACTCTAATTGATATAAACTGCTTCACATAGGATTATACTTATTGATCAAATGCTCATGAATATGTATATATTTGCATACATACATGCATACGTATATATATATATATATATATATATATATATATATATATATATATATATATATATATATATATATATATATATATATATATATATATATGCATACACTTTATACTTGTTCTTCTTCACGCATGTATCTATGGATGTGTTCAACAATATGTTCAAAAGAACAAGTGACTGTTTGCATCCATCAAGAGAAGTGATGATGCGCGCGGGGTGCCTGATTGACGCATGCGTCTTTTACATTTATCTGTCCATCCGTCTTGTCCTTCTCCTCCTCCTTCTCCCCTTCCCCCCTTCCCCCCCATGTTGATTCCCGTTTTTTGATCTGTTGTCTCTATTCTTCCTGCAGTTCCTTTTCTGCTGCCCCTCGGAGGAAGGGATTTACATAAAACGCCTCAATCGAATGTCCGACATTTTCTTGTTCGTCTCTCCATTTCGCTGTTCACTTTTACCCCTCTCCCCCCTCCCTTCCCCCCTTCCCCCTCCTCTCCTCCCCCTCCTCTCCCCCCTCCTCTCTTCTCCTCCCCTCCTGAAGAGCATAAGCAATAGGGGTAAGGTCGTAGGGGGAAAATAGGTTATTTTCGTCTCACCAGCCTCCTCCTCCTCCACCTCCTCCTCCTTCTTCTCCTCCTCCTCCTCCTCCTCCTCCTCCTCCTCCTCCTCCTCCTCCTCCTCCTCCTCCTCCTCCTCCTCCTCCTCCTCCTCCTCCTGGGGCTTCCGGGGTGAAGGGGGTGCAAAAGGGGGAGGAGGAGGTACAGGGGGAGTGGATATGGGATGGAATGTACAACAGGGGGAGGCTTTCACTCCCTTAGGGAGGGGGAGGGGAGTTTCTGTGAAGACTCTTTACCTCTTAGG
Source organism: Oratosquilla oratoria (assembly GCF_046742065.1). Lineage (NCBI taxonomy): Eukaryota > Metazoa > Arthropoda > Malacostraca > Stomatopoda > Squillidae > Oratosquilla > Oratosquilla oratoria. The sequence goes on along the minus strand of NC_134800.1, from coordinate 1,067,893 downwards.
TCTCTTTTTGACTCCTTAGGAAATGAACAAATGAAAATGAAAATGAAAATGGCGAGGACGACGAACGACAACGACGACGACGACGACGACGACGACGACGACGACGACGACGACGACGACGACGACGACGAGGAGGAGGAGGAGGAGGATGATGATGAGGAGGAGGAGGAGGAGGATGGTGGTGGTGGTGATGGTGGTGGTGGTGGTGGTGATGATGATGATGATGATGATGATGATGATGATGATGATGATGATGATGATGATGATGATGATGATGATGATGATGATGATGATGATGATGATGGTGGTGGTGGTGGTGGTGGTGGTGGTGGTGGGGATGATGATGATGATGATGATGATGATGATGATGATGATGATGATGATGATGATGATGATGATGATGATGATGATGATGACGATGACGACGACGACGACGACGACGACGACGACGACGACGACAATGAAAATGAAGATGAAGAACTAGAACTTTGCCCTCTAGAAATGAGTTTGAAATTCGAATTTCTCAACATAATCTATACACGAAGCCACAAATTAATCTAGATTCGAACCGTGGGTATCGACCTAGACCAAGTTCATCTGAACGCGACGGGCCCTTTCTAGAAACACTGCTGCTCCTATTGAACAAATGCTTTGCAGTTCGTCAATTAAATTAATTTTTTTTCTCGTAATTTATTTTTCTTCCCTCTTCAGCTCATTGAGGCAATTGTCCGAAATTTTTGGAAATGCATCGGGGGAGTGAGTGAGTGAGTAAACTTTTGTTCATTAGCGAGTCTTCACCAAGTTCAGGTGAACATAATTTGATAAGACCATAAGACTTGAGGAGACTGCGAGAGACTAGGCAGTTCCATGTCCCTTACCACCCATCAACCCCATCCATAAAGTCGTCTTATTTTCTCTCGAAACAACCCATTGTTTCAGCGGCCATTGCATTGCGACTAAGTCTATTCCATTCGCTAACAACCAGTCGGTGGGTAAACCAGTTTTTGCCCATTTCCTTTTTTCTTCACGTCCGATTGAGTGCCGCCCCACTCAACTCGCCCGCGTCCACTTCATCAACTCTCCATCCACTTCTTCATGGGGACCACTCTTTACGTCCACATTGATCTCTTCTTCCTCCTCCTCCTCCTCCTCCTCCTCCTCCTCCTCCTCCTCCTCTTCCACTTACTCTGCCTCCTTTGGTTTTCCTCCTTTCCTCCTCTTCCTCCTCCTCCGCCTCTTTCCTTTCCTCCTCCTACTCCTCCTACTTTGCCTTCCCTCCTCCTCCTCCGTCTCCTCCTACTCTTCATCCTCCTCCTCTTCCTCTTCCTTTGCCCTCGCGTCCTCTTCCTTCTCCTCCTCCTCCTCCTCCACCTACGCCACCTTCTTCTCCTCCACCTACTCCTCCTCCTTCTCCTTCGCGTCCTCTTCCTCCTCCTCCTCCTCCTCCTTCTCCTCCACCTACGCTACCTTCTTCTCCTCCACCTATTCCTCCTCCTTTACCTTTGCTCCTCCTCCTTCTCCTCACCCTCCTCTTCCTCCGCTTCCTACTTTTCCTCCTTCTCCTCTTTTGCCTTCCCGCCTAGTCTCCTCCTATGGTTGCATGGCATGTGCAGGTGCCATTTTGTTTCTTAATGATTTTGACACAAATTGATAAAGTTCAATAGTAGGATGAAAACATACACACCATAAATAAAAGAAAAACATACTCACCATAAATAAAAGATTATGCACAGCCATAAAGATAAAAAGACATATAGGACTTTTTTAATATTTATACGAGGATAGACGTACATAAATAGTGACCTAAAATATACACATATGCAGACACGCACGCATGGGTACACACACACACACACACACACACACACACACACACACACACACACACACACACACACACACACACACACACACACACACACACACACACACACACACACACACACACACACACACACCACACACACACCACACACACACGCACATACACACACACACACACACACACACACACGCACATACACACACACGCACATACACACACACACACACACACACACACACACAACACACACACACGCACACACACACACACGCACGTACACACACACACACACACACACACACACACACACACACACACACACACACACACACACACACACACACACACACACACGCACGTACACACACACACACACACACACACACACACACACACACACACACACACACACACACACACACACACACACACACACACACACACACACACGTTCATATTGTTTTCAAACTCGCTGAAAAATCGTGGACAATAATTGGCGATTTTTCATAGAGATGACTGCGTTATTGGGGACATTTGATGAGGAAATGAAATAAAAATGGAAATGAAAGAGATTGACGCCAATTCAGGTTGCAAAAACAGATCCAATTTTGACCCGATAAGCCCTATATCGCTTACGAAAATAAAAATAAACATAAAATAAATAAATAAATAGTTAATACATAAGTGAAATTAAAATAAAATAAAACAAATAGATAAACAAATAAATGAATAAACAAATAAAGTTAGATAAATAAGTAGATAAATATACAAACAAATAAAGAAGTCAATAAGTAAATAGCCAAACAAGCAAACAAACATTGAAACAAACAAACGAAAAATCGGCGTCCATTTCGCTTATCCGTCATTAAAGGTTCTTAGGGTCCTTTCACACGTATCGACTCTTTGCCGTGCGCCGTCCACGACACGGCGTCGTGCTCTCCAATAACCATAGGTGTCTATGGACGCTTCCATGGTCATTTCAGAGCACGACGTCGTGTCGTGGACGGCGCGCGGCGAAAAGTTGATACGTGTAAAACTAGCCTCATACTGATTCCGCGTTTGTGTATTTGGTTTATAAGCCGTCAGATGATTTCATTCAGTAGAAGGGGGAACCTCCACCTACCTCCCTTCCCCCAACCCCCTAACCCACCAACCTCCACCCCCACCCCCAACCCCCAACCCCTAACCCCCAACCCCCCAACCCCAACTCCCCAACCCCCAACCCCCAACCCCCAACCCCCCAACCCCCAACCCCCAACCCCCCAACCCCCAACTCCCCAACCCCCAACTCCCCAACCCCCAACCCCCCAACCCCCTTGTCCTCCCAGTCAGAGAAAGGGTCAAACACGGTGCGAGGTAGGGTCAGGGTTGGTGTTTGGGGGTGAGTAGAAGAGAACGGTGTATGTATATAAAATATATAAATTACTATATAAATGAATAAATGAATAAAATAAATAGAACTTAATAAGTAGATAAATAGACAAATGAATAGATAAATGAATGAATAACAAGGACATATAAGTAAGTATATAAATAAATAATTAAACAAATAAAAAAATAGATGAAAAAGGAGCAAAAAATGAGTTTCAGATTTTCAGTTGATAATGTGAGAGTTAGGTGTCAGGTCAATAATTGATTGCGATGGATCTAGTCGAGCGAGGTTGAGATAGACGATTGGGTTGGAGGAATGCCTGGGTTGGGGTGACGGAACCAGATGCAACAAGGATAAGGGGAAGCGTACTTAAGGTCAAATGGGGTTATATGAGGTCAACTGATTTGGGAATGGGTTAGATGTGGTTGGGAGCGGAGTTAGGGGTGGAACTGGATTAGGGTGAGATGGATTGTGGGTGGAAGTGGGTTTATATGAAGCGTGAGTTGGAGTGAGGTTGTTACTGATTTATTCATCTATTATTTGTTTGTTTATCTACTTGCTTATCAGTTTATCTATTCATCTATTTTTCATTCATGTATTTATTCATTAATTTGTGTATTTATTTATTCATTTATTTAACTATTCATCTGTCTATTCATTTACCTATTGCATACGAAACAGAGAGCGGTCATTAAAATGTTTGGAAGCCAGAAGAGGGGATGGGTGTGGGGTGGGGAGGGGGAGGTGTCTCCTTCCCTGCCTGGTGGTACTGAACCGTCGCCAGGCGATTCTATTTAGCCGCCTGACACCTCCCCCCGTCCACGAAAGGGGCGGAGGGCAATGACCCCCCCCACCCTTTCGCACCGGGGGGTACTTTTCCTTTTGATATCCTGGCTGCCGCCAGACGATTTTATTCATATCCGTAATACTCTACTTCCTCCTCTCTCCCATCCCGGTAGTGCGGGGGGAGGGGGGAGGGGGGTCGAGGAGAAAACAAGAGAAAAAGGAAACAAAGAGAAAAGAATGAAGAGTGATGGAGACGGATGGGAGATTAAGTTGCGGAGGAGGGAGAGGGAGAGAGAGAGAGAGAGAGAGAGAGAGAGAGAGAGAGAGAGAGAGAGAGAGAGAGAGAGAGAGAGAGAGAGAGAGAGAGAGAGAGAGAGAGAGAGAGAGAGAGAGAGAGAGAAAGTGAGATAGAGAGAAGGGGAGAGAGAGAAGTCTTGCATATGAGAAAATAATGATCAGTTCCAGAAAGAGAAAATTGTGATCTCTCTCTCTCTCTCTCTCTCTCTCTCTCTCTCTCTCTCTCTCTCTCTCTCTCTCTCTCTCTCTCTCTCTCTCTTTCTTCTTTTTTCTCTTTAGTTATTCCCTTTACTCCATTTAAAGTTTCCTTCCTTCCCCCTTGAGTCCTTATTTTCGTTCATCTTTCCTCTTTGGCCAATTGTCTTTCTTTTCTTTCTCTTGCTCACTTTTTTTGATGTCAGTTAAAAAATCTTTCTTTCATTGTCGCTGAAAATTGGCTCTTTTTCAACGTCACTCAAAAGTCTCTCTTTTTTTCCTGTTCTCTTTCTCTTTTTTTTTTTTACCATATCTTTTACACCTTCCTTTCTTACCTCCTTCTCTTCCTCCTTCCTCCTCTTCCTCTTCCTTCTTCTTTTCCTCTCCTCCTCTCTTTTGTCCTCCCTTCCCCTCCCTTCCTTTACACTCCCCTCCTTCCCTTTCCTCTTTCCTCTCTATCCCTTTCCTTCATTCTCCTCTTCCTTTCCTATCCTCTTCCCCTCTTCCCTCCACTCCTCTCCCTTCCACCTTCCTTTACCCTAGTTATCTTCCCTCCTCTTCTCTCTTCCTCCTCCCCCTGCT
>NC_134800.1:1030336-1050336 GCF_046742065.1 Oratosquilla oratoria | reverse complement strand
CACCACACAACCACGTCACGTGCTACAGTCACACATCATGCAACGTGACAAATCATCCCCCTTCCCGCCCTACCCCTCTTTGTTGCAAGTACATTGCAAAGCAGGTTTGAAGTACGCAGGGGAAAAATTGCTTTTTAACGTGAGGTATTCAAACATAGAGCAAATGTCAGACATAGATACTACATAGTGTTAGACTATACACGCCCTTGCAACATACATCAAATGGCAGACTACAGTGTGTACGCACATGTATATGCATGTAGATGTGTATGTGTATACGTCTACGTGTATGTATAAGTATATTTACGTGTGTGTTTGTGCATGTAGATGTGTATGTGTATGTATATGTGTATATGTATGTACTTGTATATGTCCGCGTGTATGTATATGTATATTTGTATGTGTCTATGTGTATGTGTATGTATATGTGTATATGTATGTACTTGTATATGTCCGCGTGTATGTATATGTATATTTGTATGTGTCTATGTGTCTGCGAAGGTATAAATCTATGTATCTTTATGTTTCTGTCTGTGTGGGTATGTGTATGTGTACGTATCTGTTTGTGTCTATATCTGTGTGTATGTATATTTGTATGAGTATGTATATGTGTATGTGTATGTATATGTATATGTATATGTATATGTATATGTATATGTATATGTATATGTGTATGTATATGTATATGTATATGTGTATGAATATGTATTTGTATATGTGTGTGTATATGTATATCTATATGTATATGTATATATACATGTATATGTGTATGTGTATATTGTATATGTATCTGGGTATATGTGTATGTGTATATTGTATATGTATCTGGGTATATGTGTATATATAAATGTATATATATATATACATACTATATATATATATATATATATATATATATATATATATATATATAAATATATATATAAAGATATATATATATAGATATATATGTATACTCTTGCCAATCGATAATACTGTTGGTGATTTACTAGGTTCTAAAACTGAGATAAGTTTGGTTATGTAGTTATACTTAATCTGATTTGGTACTAGTTAAACTAGTTAGTTTATTTGTAGTTTAATATAATGAGGATTTGATTGGTTTAGTATGTTTGGGTTCGGTTGTTTGGACCTGTTCAACTCATTTAAGAATTTAACAGGTAATCTTAGGTCAACTCAGGTCAAACATCGTGCTAACTTGTGCTAAATCAAAAACTATATATATGTTTTTATCGGGGTTTTGGTATAATTAAATACAATTCTATTTATATAGTAAGAACCACACTATTTTTTTTATCTTTTCGATTAATAATATACACTCCTTGAGTTCCTATTTTCATTAAAAAATAATCTTCGAGTCTTGCCAGAAACTTCTGAGGTCTTTAAAGAGGGACATTATTTTTCGAGAAAAAAAAAAGGGAAACTAGTTTTAGATATTCTCATGAGCCACAGCTATGAGCAACTGAGTAAAATGTTGAAGAATCTTGAGAAGTAATTTAGGATGATAAACGACTGATAAAACCTCGTTTAAAGAGTCCCTTTGTGAGTCTCCGGTAATCCGGTTCTTCGGGACTCTGATGGAAAATCTCGAAAGCCGAGAGGTCGGACCTCCTCGGTTGCAGTGACCGGAACGAGCGAGCCAGATTGGCCATTTTCATCGGAGTCCGGTCATTGTCGGTATTAACGGATCCAGTAAGATCGTGATAGCGGTCTATCTGAAGTCCCCCTAAGGCTCCCCCAGGTCCACTCTAAGTCCCCAGAGGCTCCCCCCAGGTCCCCCTAGGACCCCAGGTTCCCTCCTCAGGCCTCTCAGGTCCCCCAGGTCTCACCAGTCCCACCAGGTCCCCTCCAAGTCCTCCAAGCTCCCCTCAGGTCCCCCAATTCCCCCAGGTCCCCCAGGTCCCCCAGTTCCCCTAGGTACCCCAGGTCTTCCAGGTCCTCCTAGTTACCTCCAAGTCCTCCAAGTCCCCGAAGCCCCCCTCTAAGTCTACCCAGGTCCTCTACGTTCCCGCTGGTTCCTCCCCCAGGTCTCTCAGGTCCCCCAGGTCCCCCAGGTCCCCCAGGTCCCCCAGGTCCCCCAGGTCCCCCAGGTCCCCCAGTGCCCCAAGGTACCCCAGGTCTTCCAGGTCCCCCTAGTTACCTCCAAGTCCTCCAAGTCCCCGAAGCACCCCTCTAAGTCTACCCAGGTCCCCCACGTTCCCGCAGGTTCCTCCCCAGGTCCCTCAGGTCCCCCTAGGTCCCCCAGGTCCACCAGGTCCCCCCAAGTCCCACCCAAGTTCCCTCCAGCCCCCTTCAACCAGCCCTCCATGGTCCGCCCCCCCAGGTCCCCTTTAGGTCTCCTCTCGGTCCCCCGGTTGCCCCAAGTAAGGGAAAGATAGGGAGATATAATGAACAAGGTAGAAATTGATGACCCTTTTGGAAATGTATAAAGATGGTATGAAGGAGTAGGGGAGAGGTAAGGGAGATATAACTAATTGCGCGAAAAAGGCTCTTGGTAAATAGATATTCGTACTTTGGGCTCCATTAACTGTTCCTACTTCGTCTGTTTTAGAAGATATATTTGAGGCGTTTCGGGGCGGACTGGAGAGGGAAGGGCTGTGGCTGGGGTCCGCCGGAAGTGACGTCATCGCTAACGGTCGAAAGGAAATCTTTGGGCGTTGGGGAAGGAAAGGAAAAGGGAGTTGTGTGTAGCGGAAGCCTACTAACTGGGGGGGAATCTAGCATTGCGCGGGAAAGAAAATTGCTACGAGGTAGTTTGGTCTGTAGCGAGGCTACAATAAAAGACAAACAATGATATTAACGCTATTCAGATTCATGGGAAAAAGTAGTGGAAACAATTTGAATAATTTGGACAAAAACTGACGAACACATTAAAGACCGTGAATCTAGAAGTTGCCTACAATAGAAAAAAAAATCATGATACAAAATTCAAACTATTTGTCTCTTTTTTTCCTCTCTATTTAAGAAACTCATCGAGCGGTAAGGAAAATATACCAACTACCCGACAAAGAAAAAAAATCATATTGACGTTATGAGAATTCTACATAAGAACATAAGAATGAAGGAGACTTCAAGAAATCATAAGGTATACACTAGGCAGTTCTTTGTCCATTACCACCTGTCATCCCCATCCATAAAGTTGTCTAACCGTTTCTTAAAGCGACCGATAGTTTCAGCGCTCACTACATGGTAGCGTAGATCACAGTTTTTGGTCATGACTGTACCTCCTCTTCCTCTACCCTTCTTCCCCCTTTCCCCTCTACCCCTCTCTGCTAACCTCTCCCCCTTTCCCCCCACAGTAACGAAGAATTTCCAGATATTTAGAAAGGTTAGTTATCTGGTTAGGTTAAGGTTTGTATCATCCACGCTGGAGTCATTGAATGTTTAGGATGACGGATGCACGAACTGGATGATTCAGGTTAAGGACGTGGATGCGAGGAGGGGATGAGTTGTGTTGGCGGAAGGCGGAGGCGGAAGGGGAAGGGGAAGGGGAAGTGGAAGGAGAAGGGGAAGTAGAAAGGGGCAGGTAAAGGGGAAGGTGAAGGCGAAGGTAAAGGGGGAGGATGCTGAGGGTTTTGGGGGGGAAGGGGGAGGGTGTGTGTTGGGGGGGATGGGGGAGGTCTGCTTTTTCCTGAATCCCAAGACCTCGCAGGCAGGCCTGTAATTGGGTGCCAAGCTCAGGCCCCGGCGCGGCGCGGTGCCCGAGTCGATGTCCAAGACGCGCTACTGTGCCAGCTTCGATTTGAAGTTTGTTTACGATTGCCTTCTCTTCTGAAGGCCATGTTCTTGAAGAAATTTTGATTTTGGCCACCTCCTCCACTTACCCGTGTTCTATTTTTTTTTTTTTTTTTTTTTTTTACGATCGTCTTCTCCTCTGAAGGTTATATTTCTGAAAAAAAAAAGTTTCAACGCTCCTACCCCCGAGTTCGAATCGAATTTTGTTTACGATCGTCTTAATTCTTGAAGAATTTTTGATTACAGTCCCCACCCCCACCTCCTGGAGTCCGAACAAATTTCGACCGTATTTGTTTGTTTATCTACCTCGTTGGTCTACGAGCTTCTTCTGTTATTTATCCAATTACTTTGTGATCAATTTATTCATTTATTTATTTCTAGCTTTCCATTTATTGTTATATATATTTGTATTTGTATAACAGTGCCTGTATTATGAGTTAAGTATCTTTTAAGTTATTCATTTATTTATCTATTTATCTATTGATTGATTGATTAGTTTATTTATTCATTTATTTGTTTATTTATTTGTCTATTCGTGAATCTATTTATACATTGGTGTTAATATGGACTTAAGTTGACCAGCGCTTCTGTCGTTGTGGATCTGTTTATTCATTTATTTATCAGTTTATCTTTGTCTTTTCGTCATCCAGATAACTAGCGTTTCTATCCTTAGGGGCAAACTTATCTCTCGTTGAGGGAGAAGTGAGGAAGAAACGATGTTGAGGGAGATAGGTGAGGGAGAAGTGAGGAGGAAACGATGGTGAGGGAGATAGAATAGGAAGTGAGGAAGTTGTTTACATAAGGAGATATGATGTAGGTGAGCACAGGTAGTGGGGATGGGGGTGGGGCTGTGGGGGGGACAGAGCCTGACGGTCGAGATCAGGGCTGGAATGTTTAGTTGGGAGAGGAGACACAGACTGTGAGAAGGTGTAGTGGGAGGGGTCAATGTCTTCAGAGAAGAAAAGGGAAGGAAAGGGAAGGGATGGGAAGGAGAGGGGAGGGAAGGAAAGGCAAGGGGAGGGAATGGGAGGGAAGAGAAGGGAAGGAAAGGAAAGGAAAGGGAAGGGAAGGAGAGGGGAGTTAAGGGAAAGGAAGGAGGGGAGGCATCTTTTAATCTTTCACTGTCTTCTTCTTCTTCTTCTTCTTCTTCTTCTTCTTCTTCTTCTTCTTCTTCTTCTTCTTCTTCTTCTTCTTCTTCTTCTTCTTCTTCTTCTTCCTCTTCCTCTTCCTCTTCTTCCTCTTCTTCTTCCTCTTCCTCTTCCTCTTCTTCTTCTTCTTCATCTTCTTCTTCTTCTTCTTCTTCTTCTTCTTCTTCTTCATCTTCTAATTCTAATTCTAATTAATTCCATATCTCTTCCTCCTCTTCTTTCTTCTCTTTTCCCAACTTTACTTCCCCCTTCACTCTCCCTCCCCCCCCTCCCCCAAATTCAAAATTCCTTCTCGGCTTTCCGCCTTCTGCAATATTTTCTTTTATTTTTTTCCTCTTTTTAACGCTGATGGCAATTAATTGGGTGCTTCTCGTTCTTGCTTTATCATTTTACTCTCTTCGTCTACTCCCCAACCTCCTCCTCCTCATTCTTCCCTTCGTCCCCCCTCTCGTTCTCCCTGTCTTCCATTCTCTCTCTTTTCTTTTTCCTCTTCATCATTTTCGTCATGCTGTATTTCCTCCCTCCAATCCATTTTTTCTTCTTCCTTTTCTGTTGTCTCCATTCTTCTATCTACACCTTCTCCCCCTCTTCGCATTTCTTTTTTCCTCTTCTTTCTTTCCGTTCCTTCTCCACCTCTTTCTGTTTCCCCTCTTCTCCTTTTCAATTATTCCCCTCTTTGACTTCCCCTCGCTACACCCTCTTCTGTCTCTTTTCTTTTCCCTCTTGTTTCTCTCATCAATTTACTCTTTCTTATCTATCTCCAGCTTCTCCTTCTTCCTCTCTATCCTTGTCCTTTCTCTCCTTATCCTTCCTCTCCTTCTCCTTCCTCTCCTTCTCCTTCCTCTTCTTCTCCTTCTCCTTCTTCACTTTCGCCATCTTCTCCTTCCTCTCCTCCTCCTTCCCTCCTCCATCCTCCACTTCTCTTTCTCCATCTCCTCCATCTCCTCCTCCTTCCGCTCCTTCTCCTTCCTCTCCTTCGCCATCTTCTCCTTCCTCTCCTTCTTCCTCTCCTCCTCCTTCCCTCCTCCATCCTCCACTTCTCTTTCTCCATCTCCTCCATCTCCTCCTCCTTCAGCTCCTTCTTCTTCTTCTACTTCTTACAAATGATTACAAAGGCGGAGCATGCCGACAGGAGACCTTTTGTTCCATAACTAGATCGGATGTGAAAAAAATAAATAAGCAAATAAAAAAGTTGATAAATAAATAAGATAAATATATAATGATGAATAATAAACAAACGGTAAAATAAAAATACGTAAATAGATAACAGAAAATAAACATAGATAATAGCAAATGAATGAATAGTAAAATAAATGGCAGGAATTACAGCATATTTCCTAGGTGGTTATCTAAACGATTCTTAAAAATTCGAACTGTACTCGATTGCACTGCCTCTGCGGGAAGTTTATTCCATTCATTAACTACACGGTTGGCGAAGTTGTTTCTTCCCACTTCCAAATTAAATCTACTTCCTGGCAATTTGAGACCATTATTTTTTGTCTGATACTTATTCAATGTGAACATTTTGTCACTTTCGATGTTGTCAGTTCCCTTTAGAATCTTAAAGACCTGTATCAAATCACCCCTGAGTCTACGATTTTTTAGGGAAAATAGATTCATATGCTTTAGTCGATTTTCGTATGTTTTATTTCTGATATTTGGAATCAGTTTTGTGGCTCGCCAGGCCGTTGTACTTTTCCCAGTCTGTCAATGTCTTTAATGAGATTCGTTGACCATACGGAAACAGCATATTCCAAATGTGGACGAACTAAACATTTATGTAGTTTGTTCATGACAGATGGACTTTTGAAATCAAAAGATGGTGCAATCAGTCCTAGAATTCTGTTTGATTTCTTCCAGACGGAAGTACACTGCAAAGATGACTTGAGATTCTCATTAATAATTACGCCGAGATCCTTCTCACTATCCACTTTTGTTAACGAGTTTTCAAATGATTTGTAATCTTACCTATTGTTATTTTTACCTATGTGCATAGCCTTGCATAAAGTTGTGTTAAATATCATCAGCCACTTTTCAGGCCATTGCTATAGTTTATCTTCTTATCTTTCTTCTTCCTATCTTTCTTCTTCCTTAACTTCTTGCCAAAAAAATCTCCTTTACTATCTCCTTTCCTACAAGTCTCTCTTTCTCTCTCTCTCTCTCTCTCTCTCTCTCTCTCTCTCTCTCTCTCTCTCTCTCTCTCTCTCTCTCTCTCTCTCTCTCTCTCTCTCTCTCTCTCTCTCTCTCTCTTTCTCTCTCTCTTTCTCTCTATCTCTCACTCACTCTCTCTCTCTCTCTCTCTCTCTCTCTCTCTCTCTCTCTCTCTCTCTCTCTCTCTCTCTCTCTCTCTCTCTCTATCTCCCCTTTCTCTCTCTCTCTCTTTCTCTCTCTCTCTCTCTTCCTCTCTTTCTCTCTTTCTCTCTATCTCTATCTCTCTCTCTCTCTCTCTCTCTCTCTTCCTCTCCCTCTCTTTCTCTCTCCCTTTCTGTCTATCTCTCACTCTCTCTTTCTCTCTCTCTCTCTCTCTCTCTCTCTCTCTCTCTCTCTCTCTCTCTCTCTCTCTCTCTCTCTCTCTCTCTCTCTCTCTCTCTCTCTCTCTCTCTCTCTCTCTCTCTCTCTCTTCCCCTCTCTCTCCCTCCCTCCTCCGCAACTTAATCTCCCATCCGTCTCCATTACTCTTCATTCTTCACTTTTTGTTTCGTTTTTCCTCTTCTTGTCTGTCTCCCTCCTTGGCTACTGAGCCCTCCGCAGACGGGGAGAGGGGCGTCTGCTTACTAACGGATAAAGACCATTTCCCATGTGAAAAAGAAAGAAAAAATAATGGTAATAATTATATTAATAATAATAGCAATGATAACAGTAATAATTGTAATAACAATAATCATAATAATAATAATAATAATGATAATGATAATAATAATTAATTAATAATAATAATAATAATAATAGCAATAGTAACAGTAGTAACAATAGTAACAATAGTAATAACAGTAATAATAACAATAATCAAAACAGTAATAATAGTAATAATAATAATAGTAATAATAATAGTAATGATAATGATAATAATAATAATAGTAATAATAATAGTAATAGTAATAATATAGTAATAATAAGATAGTAATAATAATGATGATAATGATAACAATGATAACGATGATAATGATAATAATGATTGATAATAATGATTAATGATAATGATAATGATAATGATAATGATAATGATAATAATAATGATAATAATAATAATAATAATAATAATAATAATAATAATAATAATAATAATAATAATAATAATAATAATAATAATAATAATAATAATAATAATAATAATAATAATAATAATAATAATATCAATAATACATACATGCATATATCAAGGCTCTTTCCCCCTTACAAGGGAGGTAGCCAAAAAGGAAAAGGCATAAAATCATTCCCACCCATTCAATCCCTGAATACACTCCACACCCCTCCACCTTCCCTCTTATCTGAGCACCTCCTGGATGACGGGTCATCCCTGCACCTTGTCCACTGCCCCCCTGGGTCAGAAGCAGTGTTGCAAAGACACGACACATACACAGCAAGGCCGCTTCATTAAATCGGCGACCCCCCCTCTCCGTCCCTCCATGCAATTATGATAATAATTGTAATGGTAATGATCATTAGCAACATCATTATTACTACTGATATCATCATCATTATCATCAAGACTCTGAAATGGACTTGATTATTTGGGGCCTAGCTATTATGAATTCTCTCTCTTTTTCTCCCTCTATCTCACTCTCTCTCTCTCTCTCTCTCTCTCTCTCTCTCTCTCTCTCTCTCTCCCCTCTCTCTCTTGTGGCAGGGTTTGATGAAGTCACGGTTAAGATAGCGTCGCTGGTCTGATAGACCATTTGAAGGGATTTAGTGGTCGGAGGACGGTCTCGCTCCGGTCTAACGGAAAGGTTGTTGAACTTGCCTGTCGTCACGTATGCGACGCTTATGATTTGCTGTTCCTTGACCTGGAGACGTTCTCGGCCATTAAGATTAATCGCTAACCATCCACTAACTGACCTTATTTTTTGGTTTAGTAGATCCGCTTAGGAAGGTCTATGGGCTACTAGTGGCCTGTAGACCCCACGTTGAGAGTCATTGGTCTAATAGGAAGGTCTGATTTGAGGGATTAATCGAGTGGTAGACCATCGGGGGTGTATGGGATGAGAACAACATAACACTCGGCACGTTTTGAAAAAAAAAAAAAAAATCCTGAAGGAAGGGAGAGGACGGAAGACAGATGTGAGTGGAGAATGGTTGTATATGGATGATTGTTGTGAATTGCATGAGGAGGAATGGGCGGGGGGTGGTGGGTGGGGTAGTATGCGTGAGTAAATTTTGACATACTGCAGCCCGAAGGGATTTCCCCCCCGTCCTCTCCTTATATGCAAGGGGGGACGGAGAGGGGGGACGGAGAGGGGGGTCGCCGATTAAATGAAGCGGCCTTGCTGTGGATGTGCTGTGTCTTGCGACACTGCTTCTGACCCAGGGCGGTGGGCAAGGTGCAGGGATGACCCGTCATCCAGGAGGTGCTCAGATGAGAGGGAGGGTGGGAGGGGTGTGGAGTGTATTTAGGGATGAAATGGGTGGGAGTGTTTTTATGCCTTTCCCTTTTTGGCTACCTCCCTTGGAAGGGGGAAAAAGCCTTGGTATATGTATGTATGTAAGCATGTATTAGGGATTTTGTTTGCTTCTGAGGGCGTTTTTACTAATTTTCTGTTTCCTCTTGTCGGCTGGCTGACTCTCGGTGTCGTTGTGTACGTAGAGGCCGAAGACTTCTTCTTAAAAAAAAAAAAAAAAAAAAAAAAAAAAAAAAAACCAGCTTTTGTTGGCTGGTTGCCATTGCTGAAGACTCTGTCACGCCTGTCACATTTGAAAGTAAAAAGAAATATATATACTTATATGGTCGAGGATTTATTTAAGAAAACCTCTCTTTTATTTCTTACTTTTTTTCGCTTTTCAGTCTTTAGTATCGTAAATGAATTGTTATGTCTCAGACAGTGATTACGCCTTTTCTCACAAGTAATGTTTCCATGATAAAGAAAATCCTCAAGAATTGTTGGAAATTTGCCTCGCGTAAGAAAAGAGAAAAAGATCCTTCGTCCTACCCTAAAGGAAAGGATACCATCTTCGTGGCTCACCATGATAGCTAGGGAAAATTGATTCTTATAAAATTTTGGAAATTTTCATCAGCTGAATAATTTTTTCCCCTTTTCCCTTCTACATAAGTTCAACCTTTCTCCCTTTCCACCTCTCTCTCTCTCTCTCTCTCTCTCTCTCTCTCTCTCTCTCTCTCTCTCTCTCTCTCTCTCTCTCTCTCTCTCTCTCTCTCTCTTTCTCTCTTTCTCTCTTTCTCTCTTTCTCTCCTCCCCTCTCCTCTCCTCTCTCTCCCAATCCTGCTATCTACCCTCACTTCCCCTCACTCTCCTCTCCCCTCAGTATCTCCCCCAACCAACGTTGACAGAACTCTTTATTTGTCCCCCAATTCTTCCCCTCATATCTCCCCCTTATCTTCCCCCCATTCTTCTTCCCCTCTCCCCTCCATCCCAGTTATCTTTGTGATAAACAAACATCCCCCCAAATCCTTTCCCCCCGAGCCTCCTTTGCGATAAACGCATAAATACCCCTCAGTCCTTTCCCCCAAGCTTTCCCATCCTATCCCTTCCCCCCTTCCCTCTCCCTTCCCCCTCCCCTCCCCTCTCCCTTCCCGCTCCCCTCCCCTCTCCCTCCCCTCCCCTCCCCCTCCCCTTCCCCTCCACTCCCCTCCCCTCTCCTTCCCCTCCCCCTCCACTCCCCTCCCCTCTCCCTCCCCCTCCCCCCTCCCCTCCCCTCTACCCCTCCCGTCCCCTCTCCCCCTCCCATCCCCTCTCCCCCTCCCATCCCCTCCCCTCCCCCCTCCCCCTCCCCTCCCCTCTACCCCTCCCGTCCCCTCTCCCCCTCCCATCCCCCTCCCCTCCCCTCCCCTCCCCTCCCCCTGCAACCCAAATCTTCCTTTATAATACAACAAAAATTCCCTTAGATTCCACCCCATTTTACTTCAACCCCAACCGCCATACCCTCCCCATACTACTCCCAATCCCCCCACACTCTTCACCCCCCTAATCCCCCTCCTTTGATAGTAATCGTCCCTTGTAACCGCCCCATTTTACCTCACCAGCAACCACCGTATCACCCCTCACTCCTAATCCCCCCCTGATCCCCCCATGGTCCCCCCATGAACCCCCCCGTCCTCTCCCAAAACAACTCCAACCATGTCCGTTTTCTTGTATAAGATGGTGATTGTGTATTCTCTTTTATCGTGTTCAATCTAATTTAATTCAGTTTAATTTAATTTCGTTTAAACTAATTTGATTCAATTTCATTTCATTTTACCCAATTTACTCATTTTATCTTATTTTATTTTTGTGTTCTATGGATTCAGTATTCTATGGGGGACTCGGTGACAGCCCTACAGACCAGAGGCACGTGGCCATATTTTACGATTGGAGACAAAAAAAAAAAAAAAAAAGTCACTTTTGACTTCTGCCCTCGCTGTTGCTGCTGCTGCGGCAACCGCCTTCCCTCCATCAGTCATTCAACCTCGCCTTGACCAGGACCTCCTCCTCCTCTTCCTCCTCCTCGTGGCCATATTCCTCTTTCTCAGAGAGAGAGAGAGAGAGAAGAGAGAGAGAGAGAGAGAGAGAGAGAGAGAGAGAGAGAGAGAGAGAGAGAGAGAGAGAGAGAGAGAGAGAGAGAGAGAGAGAAGGGAGAGAGGAGGGAGAACGAGAGAGGGAGAGAGAGGGGGAGAGGGAGAGGGAGAGAGAGAGGGGAGAGGAGAGGAGGAGGGAGGGGAGAATGAGGAAGGGGAGGGAGAGAGAGGGGAGGAGGAGGAGGGAGACAGAGAGGGAGAGGGAGAGAGAGAGGGGAGATGAGAGAAGGAGGGAGAAGAGAATGAAGAAGGGGAGGGAGAGAGCGGGGAGGAGGAAAAGGGAGAGGAAGATGCAGAAGACCATGGAGAGAGGGGGAACGTAAAGAAATCTCAAAGGGAGAGAAAAAAGAGAGGAGGAGGAGGAGGAGGAGGAAGAAGGAGAGCTGTGGGAGGAGAGGGGGGGAGAGGGGGGGAGAGTTGCCGCCAAGGTGCGAATTTACAGGTACCATGACTCAAGATAAAAGGATTGGGAGAAATGGGGGGGGGGAGTTAGGATTAGGGGGAAGATGGGACTAAGGGAAGTATGAGGGAGGGTAAAAGGAGATGATGGGGGGCTACATAACAATATTCTCCACTCCTATTTTCCACCCCATCCCCCAACCCCAATCTCCCCACCCCTCACCTATCGTCCCCTACCCCCACCCCCACCCCCACACTCCCACCCCATCCCCCACATCCCACCCCCACCCCTACCCCATCTCCCATCTCCCATATCCCTGCCCCGTCCCCCACCCCCATCTCTAACCCTCCATCCTCCACCCCCTATCCCTCACCCCCCTACATGCCCCCCTTGTCTTCCTCCCCCCCCCCCCGCTGATGTAGAACCCGGCCCTCTGCCTCTAGAAATAGACAAATTAATTAGTTAAGTAAACAGAACAATTATATGAATGGAAAATAAATGAACTGACGAAGGAATGATTTAGTAAATAGAAAAATGACCGAATAAACGAACGAAATAGACAAATAGAATAGAAAATGAAGACAAAAGTAAACAAACGAAGAAATGAACAAACAAATGAACGAATGAATAAATGAAGTATTTCTTGTTGGCATCTTCTCTCCCAGAGCACAAAGGAGGCGATTTCGGCCGAAGCTCAGCGCCTCCCGGTGTAAACTCCTCTCCTTGTGTAAGACCTTCTTTGTGCTGGAACGTGCCTCAAGGCACAACATGGAGACTTCCTTAAGCCACCAAGACACATTCCAGGCATGGCGTTCTCATGGAAGGTCCTTCATTTTTTTTTTTTTTTTTTTTTTTGTCACTTTTGCTGTGTTCTCGTCATGTCAAGGGAACGTGACTTTGCTTCCTACAACAAATTAATATCCAACCAAGAGAGCGCATATATATATATATAAATATATATATATATATATATATATATATATATATATATATATATATATATATATATATATATATATATATATGTATATATATATATATATATATATATATATATATATATTTATATATGTGTGTGTGTGTGTGTGTGTGTGTGTGGGTGTGTGTGTGTGTGTGTGTCTGTGTGTGTTCACGTGTGGGATTGGTAACCTTTTCCTCAAGATTAACCAAGTCTTTCTATTTGGCTTTTTCTGTGTGTGTGTGTGGGGGGGGAGGGAGAAAACACATCACCAATTGATTCCAGGATTAAAAGACAATATAAATAAATGACTAGCCTACAACGTTTTGCCTATGCTTCTGACATGCTCAAGTTAGGATGGATTGGTTTTTGTTAGATAGTCTGTTTTGCTTCTTTCCAAAACATGTTTATTTTTATTTTATTTTATTCGAAATTACCAGATAAATACTTACGCTATCTGACATTTCCTCCTTTCTTTTTACCTCACATTTTATTTCCGCTCCATTTAGAGAATATCTCTCAAGTAGGTTCTGTTCCAAAAAACACGCAAACACATTTCTTGTTTGTTTATTTATTTGAAATCTATTTTTCTTCCATTCTCCTCGTCGCACACTCCACTTACGAGCACTTCAGTACTTCCTCCACGAAACACTCCCATTCCTTTCTACTCCCACTCCCGTGTCTCTCTCATTACACTTCAAACATCTCTCCTATGCCATCCACTGGTTTATTTCTTAATTTTAGCAGTCAGATCTCAGGACGCCACTACATCTGAGCTCCTTCCAAAGCTCTCTGTATACTCATGTAAAGCATTAAATAGCTTTTTTTGTGTCTCCTGCTCACTGCTCTCTCCTGACGGGGTCCACCACGCACCTCCCGAGTGGCCAAACTCTCCTCCTTTTCGAGCTCATTACCCCTCAGATGACGTTTCCCTTCAGCCTTCTCGCATAAATCACATCAATCACCAACACACTTTCCTCCTCTCCCCTGCCCTGGTGGCGTCATCGCAAGCGCGCTGGGCTCGCATGGCCTTAACCGTGGGTTCGAGTCCCGCACTCACTCCTCCCCGATTCCCAGCAATGACTTTTTGTGATCAGTCCCCTAAAGCGCGTAGAGTACATAGGACAAAGGTGACGGCTTCGGCCGCAGCTACTACTCAGCGCCTCCAGGCGTAGGCTCCCCCACCACCACCACCTCCTTCTTCTAGACACTCTCGGGACTCCCTCTGAAGGTGCGGTCCCGAGGGGCTGACACTCGGTCTCCAGATCTGACTCAAATCATGTCCATGTCAACTTCAACCGGCGACTGATCTTTTCCCAAGGTTTCTTCCCAGAGAGAGATATCTCGGGGGGGGGGGGCACGAGGACCGTTGCCGGACTCTGTGGGGCTGCGAATTTTCGGTCATTGTACAGTAACTCAGGGCAACGAATTTTGTTCTCGGTCGTACAATGGTGGCGGCACACTAGATGATAATTCTCGTTAGCATGCTACCTGCTTTTGCTACTTCGTTCTAATGGAAACGAATTCGGTTACGATCTTTTGTTTTTCAAAATTTCCAAAAGTCAAATTACTCTTTCGCCATATTACAGTGAGAAACTGAACGACAAACTAAGAGGAGGGAAACCTAGAATACGAATGTTAGACACATTTGTTGAGATGTTATCATTGCGGAAGTCTAGAATATTGTAACCGAAGTCGCTTCTACTCAAATGAAATAACAAAAGCAACTAACATGCTACGCTAGTGTGCCGCCACCGTAAGCAGGAATCCGGATTTCTGGCACTAAAATGACCTAGTATCCAGATCATGGAGTGTCATACACAGCAGCGTTTTATATATATGTACAAGTATACACACTTCTATGACGTACTTCGGGACTAAATATTGGTTAGAAAAAATTCATACACTAATGGTGCCCCTCATCAGCCCCTGAATTACAGCCTTTGTGTCCAGCCTGGCTTGTAATTAGAGCCCCTATTTGCATTGCTCCATCTATCTATTGAGCTACTATTGTCTGAGAGTCTTTTGTGTGTGGACACTGTATGTGTGTGCGTGTGCGTGTGCGCGTGCGCCTCATATGACTAATAATTATTCAAATACACAAAAATGATCAAGAATTTCAGGTAATAAATTTTAGGATATTGTCATCATAACTATGTGTGTTTGGCTCATTGGGTACACATAGATGGTAGTGGGAGGCCAAAGCCGTCATTTTTGCCCTATTATGCACTCTGGGGACTGTGGGGGGCAGGTAACAAGTAATCGAAGCTAAACTGGAAGAGTGAGAGGCCAGCATGCTTCCGAGGACGCCACCAGCGCACGGATGTACAAAAGGTTCATAATTTCTCTCATATTCAGTTTCAAAGAAAATTTTCATGGTAGTACATAATACCACACCATGAAACCCCCCCCCCACCTACAGAACCTTTTCATGTGTAATCAATTTTCTTTCTTATTGCAGGTATGTACAAGGGTGGTAATGGAACTTACGCATGGAGTACGGTAAGACTGGAATCCCTCCAACAACCTTATGCATATTTGTCGATTTTTCTCTATACATCTTCTGAACGAAGTATGTTTGCATGTACCTCGTGTCTTGATATGCAAGTCTTTTATACACATATATTGTGGTTATTGCAATGAATTCCAGATTAGCCAGTTGATGAATTTCAGGAAAATGCAAATTTAGTATGAACAAGCTCAATTGCTGTAGTATTAGTTCAAGCTCTTAATTTATGTGTGTGCGTACGTGTGTGTGTGTGTGTGCGTGTGTGTCTGCGTGCATGTGTACGCATGTGTATATAAGCGTGTGTGCATTTGTGGAACTATATTTACTTGTTGGATGTGATTTTGCGTATTGTAGTTGAGCGTACGTGCGTGGGTACATGTGTGTGTGTGTGTGTGTGTGTGTGTGTGTGTGTGTGTGTGTGTGTGTGTGTGTGTGTGTGTGTGTGTGTGTGTGTGTGTGTGTGTGTGTGTGTGTGTGTGTGTGTGTGTGTGTGTTTACCTAGTTGTATCTTGCGGAAGAGAGCGATGTGTGTATGTGTGTGTGTGTGTGTGTGTGTGTGTGTTTACCTAGTTGTATCTTGCGGAAGAGAGCGATGTGTGTATGTGTGTGTGTGTGCGCGTGTGTGTGCGTGTGTGCGTGCGTGTGTGTGTGTGCGTGTGCGTGTGTGTGTGTGTGTGTGTGCGTGCGTGTGTGTGTGTGCATGCATGTGTGTGTGTGTGCATGCATGTGTGTGTGTGTGCGTGTATATGTGCGTGTGTGTGTGTGTGTGTGTGCGTGTGTGTGTTTGCCTGCGTGCGTGTGTGTGTGTGTATGCGTGCGTGTGTGCGTATGTATGTGTGTGTGTGTGTGCGTGTGTGTGTGTGCCTGCGTGCGTGTGTGTGTGTGTATGCGTGCGTGTGTGCGTATGTATGTGTGTGTGTGTGTGTGTGTGTGTGTGTATGTATGCGTGTGTGTGTGCGTGCATGCGTGTGTGTGTGTGCGTGCGTGCATGTGTGTGTGTGTGTGTGCGTGTGTGTGTGTGCGTGCGTGTGTGTGTGTGTGTGTGTGTGTGTGTGTGTGTGTGTGTGTGTGTGTGTGTGTGTGTGTGTGTGTGTGTGTGTGTGTGTGTGTGTGTGTGTGTGTGTGTGTGTGTGTGTGTATGTACGTATGTACGTCCCTTGCGTGTGAAACAAAATCAACCCAATCTCTTCGCCATTCCCAGATCACAATCGTTTACCCAATTTCTCTACTATGGAACTCGTTTTTCCCAGTTCCTCCACCTCCTCCTCCCCCTCCTCCTTCTCTTTCTCCTCGTCCTCCTCATTCTCTTCCTCCTCTTCTTCGTCCTCCTCCTTCTCGTCGTCCACTTTCTCGTCCTCCGCTTCCACCTCTTACATGTCAACCTTCGCCACCACCTCCTCCTCCTCCTCCTCCTCCTCCTCCACCTTGTTCTCTTCCTCCTCTCCCACCCCACCTCCTCCGCCTCCACCACTTCCTCCTCCACGTCCTCCTTTTCCAGACGCTTCCTCTCCAGTTGCTCCTTCTATTCTCCTTCCTCCTGACCTTCTTCCACCTCCTCCTCCACTTACTGCTCTTCCTTCCCCCCCTCCTTTTCCTCCTACGCCTCTTTCATCTCTTCCCACTCCTCCACTTATCTCAAAGACAATTCCATTCAGCTGAAATGAGAATCCCAGACTCGATGGCTAATGCTTTCCCACTTCAGAAGCTCCTTCTCTTCCTCCTCCTCTTTCTCCTCTTCCACCTCCTCTTTCTCCTCTTCCTCCTCCTCTTCCTCCTCCTCCTCCCTCTCGCTCAGGAGTATAGAGAACAGAAGTGTCTTCTTCCATAAAACAGACAAGTCGAAATGGACCCATTACTATTTTGAGTGAAGGAAATTTTCGAGTAAAAAAAATTGCCGAAGACCATCGAGGACTTCGGTTATTCGAATTGGCTGGGTAATGGTATTGATGGAGACAGTCAAGAAAGGTCGGAGTTTCACGATTTTTTTCTTCTTCTAGTTTTTGTCTTGACTTTGAATCGAAAATGGACAACTTTCTTTATCTCCTCCTCCTCCTCCTTAGCTTTTTTCTTCTTATTTTCTTACTTCGATTGCGGCATCTACTTCTTTATCTTCATTCTTCTTCTTCTTCTTCTTCTTCTTCTTCTTCTTCTTCTTCTTCTTCTTCTTCTTCTTCTTCTTCTTCTTCTTCTTCTTCTTCTTCTTCTTCTTCTTCTTCTTCTTCTTCTTCTTCTTCTTCTTCTTCTTCTTCTTCTTCTTCTTCTTCTTCTTCTTCTTCTTCTCTTCCTGCTCCTGTTCCTGCTCCTCCTCCCCCTTCTTCTTCTTCTTCTTCTTCTTCTTTTTCTTCTTCTTCTTCTTCTTCTTCTTCTTCTTTTTCTTTTTCTTCTTCTTCGTTTTCTTCTTCTTCTTCTTCTTCTTGTCTTCTTCTTCTTCTTCTTCTTCTTCTTCTTCTTCTTCTTCTTCTTCTTCTATTTCGTCTTCTTCTTCTTGCTCTTGTTCTTCTTGTTCTTCTATTCTTTCTTTTTATCTTCTTTTTCCTATTCTTCTTCCTACCCTTCTTCTTGTTCTTTTTTTCTCTTTTTTTTTCCTTCTTATTGCAACCAGGTAATCTCATCCGCTTTTGGAAGAGATTCAGGTATAATGCGATTATCTTTTATCTGAAATTGTCTTGACACTGTTTCATCTCCTCAGCCGCCTTTCTGCCGATTTGTCAACAAGGATCTTCGGAATCCTCCAGTCTTCTCGATAGACACTTTGCTTGTTGTCTGGTCTGGACGCGCAACAAGATGTTCCTTGTTCTGTCCTGGCCGAGCGGAAGGTCACTGGATATAATCTTGAACTCATGAGCAGTTGGTCGTGAGTTCGATTCCCGGAACCCGATACGGGCTTGCTGCGCTGGTTCCCGACAGACTTGCCAAGCGGGGAGGCGACCCAACGTCGGTCTAAAAAAATCGGCTGAACGTAATAGATAGGGCTTTGCCTTACCAGGGGTTTCTCACTTCCCACCGCGCTAGAGTGCGATGGTGAGTTTATTTGTTCATATGCATTTGTTTGTGTATTTATTCATTTTTATTTATTCAATCTAAGTGGGTTTTAGCAATGACCAGCGCTTCTATCATTGGGAAGAGGTTTGACGAGGCGAGCAAGATCGTAGCTTGTTATAAAGTATGCCAGACCTACGATGTCACTTAACTAGTCATGTTTGTGAAATTCACAAGTTGGTGCAAGAAATGTTCATTTATAAAATAAATGTAGCTTTATAAATGTGTAAGAGTACCGACTTTTTGTAGATTTCGATCAGTCTTATCGCCTTACATTTGTATAAAAATGTCAAATGGTTTATGAAAAAAAGTCATTCAGAAGAAATATTGAATCATTGTGAATTATAGAGAACGTACGCAATATTCAACCGGTTCTTATTTTCGCGTTGTTATTTTTTCAATATTTAACAGGTTCTTATTTTCGCGATTTTTTGCCCAAAAGTCTTTATCTCTGGGTGCAGCCACTGCATCTGTCGCGAAAATAAATACCCCTTTCACCGCCGACACTTGGCGGCCTATTTCCACCATCATTACGCCCTCCATCACCATTTTCTTCATCAATTCTTCACTCAACCCGCTCCCTCTCGATCTCTCTGCATTTTCGTTAAACATTTTTTCTTTTCTTTTCTTTTCTTTCTTATTTTCTTTCTTATTTTCCTTTTTCTTTTCCTTTTTTATTTTATTTTCACTTTTTCTTTATCATCTTCTATTTCTTTCTTTTTCCTTTTCTTTTTTTCGTTGTTTTACTTTATTTTATTTTCCTTTCGTTTTTTTGTTTATATTCTTTATTTCTGTTTCTTTTTTCTCGTTTTATTGTTTCCCTTTCTTCTTTTGTCTCTGCTTCTTCTTTTCTTACCCTTTATTTATCTATTTTTTATTCTATTATTATTATTTTTATTTTATTTTTTTGCCTTTGGCGTTTTTCCTTCTGGAAGAACTAAGAGAATCTCCTGAAGAGGTTCTGCGGATTTTTGGGTGACGAGGGGCCTCATACGCCAGGAGACGCTGAGTAGCTGCTGCGGCCGAAGCCGTCACCTTTGCCCTATGATGCGCTTTAGGGACTGTTTGGAAGTGTAGGTAACAAACAGTCACTACTGAAAATCGTAGAGAAGTGAGTGCGGGATTCGAACCCACAACCAAGCGAATGCGAGACTAGTACGCTTTCGATGACGCCACCAGAGCGGTGGATTTTTGCATAATCAAGGGTTAATCCTCTCCACACCATTCCTTCCACCTTCTCCACATCTCTTCCACTTCCATTTCCAACCCTTTCATCCTTCACCACTTTTACTTTCCACCTCTCCACCATCCACCTCCTCCACCACCTCCTACGCCTTCTCCACATCTTCTTTTACCTTATCCTCACCTCTTTCACCTTCTTCACCTTATCCTCCACATCTTCCTCCCCTTCCTCCTCCTCCACCTCATTCTCGCTCACTTCCACCTACTCCACCTTCTCCTTCACCTTCCCCACCTCTAAAACCTCCTCC
>NC_134800.1:1010336-1017836 GCF_046742065.1 Oratosquilla oratoria | reverse complement strand
CTTGTCTGTCTGTCTGTCTGTCACCTTTAGACTCATTTCCATGGTGACTGAAGTTCAGAATGAACGAAACGAACACAAATGAAACTTGACGAAAGCTTTTGCTGAGAAACCCGAAAAGTGTCATTTGATGTCATTGGTCATTGCGTTGTTGTGACCGAAGCATTTTGACAATGTGCAGATGCCAAAAGAAATCCTTCAACATATTCGTATTCTAAGAGTGGGTTCACACGGTCGAACGGTCCGTCGAACGCAGTTCGACAGACACGTGCTTAGAGTGATGTGTGAACGTGTGAACGGGGTATTTGGGGTTTAACCAACGTGTTCGACAACCAAATACCCCGTTCACACATCACTTTAAACACGTGTCTGTCGAACCGTGTAAACCCCCTCTTAGGCCCAGTTCACATCAGCGGTTTGAACCGCTCGGAAACTGCGCGGAAACCGCGGCGGTACCACATAGTTAAGGATAAACTAACCGGCTATGTATGAACGCCTCTACTGACTTACATTGTAAGTAAACCGCCGCGTCTGAAACCGCTAGTGTGAACGTGGCCTTAGTCTCAGGGCATACAATATTATTCAAAAATTGCCCAAAACTCTTATAATCTTCTTAAAAAAAAAAGTAATAATAATAGTAATGTAATGATAATATAATAATGATAATATAATAATATTAATAATAATAATAATAATAATAATAATAATAATAATAATAATAATGATAATAATAATAATAATAATAATAATAATAATAATAATAATGATAATGATTAATAATGATAATAATGATAATAATAATAATAAAAATAATAATAATAATAATAATAATAACAATAATTAATTAAATGTTGTTTGAAAACTTCCATGTGACTTGATATTTTTGTAATACCAGTACATCTTGGTACTGTCTACGAACTTATCCTCCAGTTGTACTGCTATCCGCGCGAGATATACATTGTATCATGCATATGTATATATGTTGTTACAGACAACCGACCCAGACTAATAGTAATAATAATAATGATAACAATAATGATAATGATAATGCTAACAATAATAATATTAATATTAATAGTAATAATAATAATAGTAATAATAATAATAGTAATAATGATAATAATAATAATAATAATAATAATAATCAATAATAATAATAATAATGATAATAATAATAATAATAATTAATAATAATAATAATAATGATAAATAATAATAATAATAATAATAATGATACTAATGATGATAATGATAATGATAATAATAATAATAATAATAATAATAATAATAATTAATGATAATGATATTAATGATAATGATGATGATAATAATAATGATAATAATAATAATAATAATAATAATAATAATAATAATAATAATAATAATAATAATAATAATAATAATAATAATAATAATAATAATAATAATAATAATAATAATAATGATAATAATAATAATAATAATGATAATAATAACAATGATAATAATAATAATAATAGTAATAAGATAATAATAAGAAAAAGAAAAAGAAAAAGAAAAAGAAGAAGAAGATAGAACAAGAACAAAGACAAGAACATCATTAGAGGAAAGAATATGTATACAAATATGTCTAATAGCAAATAACGAAAACTACTTTCGTGGGTCAATTTCAGACGACCCTAAGGGTTCGGCTGAGTCTGCGTTTGTTCGTTTGTTTGTTTGTTTGCCTGAAAGTGCGATGCGTCCACGTATGGATTCAAACGCGCCACCATTTGAAGCGCGCATTCAAAAATATTTGTGTGTGTGTGTGTGCGTGCGTGCGCGTATGTAAGCGTGTATGCGTGTGTGTGCATATGTGTGTGTGTGTGTGTGTGTGTGTGTGTGTGTGTGTGTACGTGTGTGTGTGTGTGTGGGTGTACGTGTGTGTGTGGGTGGGTGTATATGTGGTCATGTATGCACGCTATCTTAATCGTCTTTCTGACACTACCTGGTTAGCGGAAAGGTTAAAATGCGAAAGAGATTAGCAAGAAAAGTAATGTTGAAGAATGTTGGAGGGAAGTGATGGAGAACTTGGTGATGGAGATTAATGAGGAAAGATTAAACACACAAGAAATTTAGGAAAACTGATTAAACTTGATGGAAGAATGGCGATGGGTGGGGGGGCCGAGTTTGATGAGTGAGGGAGGTGGTGGGCGGAGGAGGAGGAGGAGGAGGAAGAGGAGGAGGAGGAGGAGGAGGAGGAGGAGGAGGAGGAGGGGATGGAGTGATTGGTGGTAGAGGTGATTGGGGTGATGAGTGGCAAAGGGAAGTGTGACTGATTGGGGAGATGGGTGTTTATTAGTAATCAGTGGGAAGGGGGCGGGGTGATTAAAGCTGATCATTGGAAAGGAACAGTAGATGATGTTGTTGATCATTGGAGTGGAGTCGTAGGTTAGCTTAGTGATCAGTAGAAAGGTGACAATGATCAAAGCTGATCGTTGGAAAGGAGCATTCATTAATTAATGTTAGTGATCATGGGAAAGGAGTAATAGGTCAGTAATCGGTGGAAAGGTGATAATGATCAAAGGTGATCACTGGAAAGGAGCATTATTTAAAAATGCTAGTGATCATCATGAGAAACGGGAGAAACATCAGTTAGGATGATTGGAAAAGGAACAATGAATAATGTTGGTGATCAGTAGCAAGGGGAGGTCATAATCAAAGCTGATCACTGGAAGGGGCCAACACTTATCCAGAAGATCACCAAAAAGAGGCAGATCAGAGGCGGTGATCAGTTGATATGTAACAACGAATGTCAGTCAAAAGAGACGAGTTGTTCACGAACAAACGATGCGGCGAGCAGCGCCCAAAAACCTCAGAAGAGGAGATGACTCTGTGGTTAGGGGCGACAGGTGGTAAGACAACTGCCCAGTGTAGGCCTTACGGTCTCTCGCAGTCTCCTCCGTCCTTATGTTCTAATGTAAACCCGTTTACTATAGAAGTTTGTTTATTCATTCAATAAAACCAAACGAATAGTCTGACGCCATTTAGAATGATATAGAATATGCGAACAAGCGAGCGAAATCGCACAAATTGAAGAAAACGAGCATCTTAACCTTAAACGGTTAAAAGCAGAACTTTCCGAGGTTAAGTGAATTTAGATGAAAATCGGCCCTTCCCATACAAGTTTCCTCATATGTCGGTTAATGAGAGAAGTCTCCTCTTGGACGGCGGCTACAAAGACCTCAGAACTTCCATCTTCCCGGAAGTCTTTTCTCCCTAATAAGGAATTCACTGGGAGACCCCAGTGGCAATTCTACGGACCAGAGGCCCTCAGCCTTCTTTCGTCTTTGGAAGGAATCCGTTAAAAATCCATTTATGGGGTTTTCACTGCATAAGTTCTATTTATGTGAGCAATATCTTGGGGACCTCAGTGGTACCCTTACGGACCAGAGTCGCTCAGCACTTCTTTGTGGGTGGACGGTAGCAGAAGGGAGGGAGGGTAGAAGTTCAAGACATGAGGGGAAGTTGGCTCTCTCTCTCTCTCTCTCTTTCTCTTTCTCTCTCTCTCTCTCTCTCTCTCTCTCTCTCTCTCTCTCTCTCTCTCTCTTTCTCTTTCTCTCTCTCTCTCTCTCTCTCTCTCTCTCTCTCTCTCTCTCTTTCTAATCAAGCTGGAGGAGCCAATACAAATCTGAGTCAAAATTTGGAATCAAAGCTACCACGCAGACAGATGAGAAAGAAACTCTAATTCAAAAAATAAAACAAAAGAGAAGAATGATGACACAATCCAAAACAGCAAAAGACAAAACGCTCAACCGGACTCTAATTAGCAAAGCCTTCCCAACCATAAAAAAGTAAATAAAAAAATAAAAAATAAAGCGAATTGAGATCACAAAATAAAACATTTGGTGGAATATTGCAAGTAACATACTAAAGAAAGAAAAAAAATAAAGCGAAAAAAAAAGATGAAAGCAAGCGTTGCACAAAAAACACCAAAACAGGACCTTCAATAAAAGAGACGAAGTTGTAATGACTGAATTGTGGAGGCCGTAACAAGGGCCCCAAAGCGTTATCTGCTTGTTTATTCACGTATTTCCTTTATACATGTTTGTTTGTTTGCTGGTGTCTACGTCAATGTATATGTATATGCATTTACACACGCACACACGCACACACACACACACACACACACACACACACACACACACACACACACACACACACACACACACACACACACACACACACACACACACACACGGCTCGGTGGCGGATTGGTAAAGCACTGGCCTCACAAGCCAGAGAACCGGGGTTCGATTCCCCGGTCGGGCGGAGATAAGTTGGGTTTGTCTCCTTTCACGTGTAGCCCCTGTTCACCTAGCAGCGAGTAGGTACGGGACGTTAGTCAAGGAGTTGTGACCTTGCTATCCCGGTGTGTGGTGTGTGAGTGGTCTCAGACCTACCTTGCCCCCTTGGGCAGCCAACACCAGCTGGTCTGTCTGCAACAGGGAGTAAACGCGCAAACACACTCGCGCATGTGTTTATGTTAATAAACGTTTTCTTCTAGAATCAGCTGCTTTAGATAGAAATCAGTGAAAAATCGAAAAAAAATTCTTCTAATTTTGATCACAAGTCAGATAAAAGGAAGACATAATGTAGATGATAAGTTTGTAAATAGATAAGCAGGTAAATAAATGAGTGATTAAATAAGAAGATAACTGAATGAATAAGTAATTAGAACAATAAAAATTAATGAATAAATGATTGAATAAGAAAGTAAATCAATAAATAGATAAATAAATAGATAAAATAGATCAATGAACAGATAAATGAATAGATATAATTTTTCGAGAAAGATGTGATGATGCATTCGATCCTACCTAAAAAATTATACAAACACAAACAAAAAACACAAACACAAGTCACAAAACGAGGACTGAACAAAGAAATTAAACCTGCCAGACAAATGCACCCTACTACACATTTCCTTTTTTTTTTTTTATTAATTTATTCATTTATGTGTTCACTTTATTATTCTTTTGTTCATTTATTTATATAAATATTTGGTTGTCTATTCATTTGTCTTTATTTATTTATTCATATATCTATTTATTAATTCATTTACGTATTTGTTTATTCACCTATGAATTAAATTCATCATCAACTCATTCTTCATTTATTAATATATTTATTGATTAATCAATTGATTAATCAACTTATTTATAAATTTATTTTCTTTATCATTTCATCAATAAATTCATCTGTCAGTTCATTTATCGATTTATTTGTATATCTACAAACGTATTTCAATATCTATTCATTTATCTTTATTAATTAATTAATCAATCTATATATTTCTCTATGTATTTATTTATTCATGTATTTGTATATTTATTTATTAACTAATTAACGAATTAATTAATTTATTTGTTTGTTTATTTTATCTTTTTATATATGTATTTATTAATTTATTTGTCTATCTATCTATCCATATATGTATTTACTTATTTACTTTTTACTTAATTATTAATTTATTTCTTCATTTATCTGTCTATTTATACATTTATCTTTATTTATTTACTTTTTTATTTTTTGCTTAATTATTCATCAGTTTATTAATTTATTCATTCATTCATTAATTACTTAATCTATTTATTCATCTATTTTCTACCTATTTATTCATTCATTTATCAATTTAACTTATCTATTTATCTATTTCTCTAATCAATTACCTATTTTTTGTAAAGCAACAAATTAATAGTACAAACACGTACACTTGTTTACGACCGAACATCAAAACAAAGAAACGAAATTAATTTGGTTTGAGCCAAAGAGAGAGTAAAAACATCTATGCAGGAACACAACAAACACTTTTAAATTAGGAATAGTATGCATTTATTAGTTCCTTTGCGAAAAGGTAAATTCAAAATAGCAGAACAAGAAGGATGATAAAAACATTCAATCAAAGAATAAGAGGGAAAAAATGATTTGGCCAAATATGAATTCTGACATTGAAATGAAATTCTGAAAAACAAAATCGACAAAATAAAATAAAATAAATTTTGTTGGTAAGAAACAAGACCGGCAATCAAGCAGAGATAGTCTTACAAATCCATAAAAAGAGTTTATTTCTATTCTAGAAAATTTACAAAATTTACGAATAGATATTTTCACGAAGAAGAAGAAGAAAATAATCGTTTGTCAAAAATCCAAATATCAGATATTCAGTTGGAGATACTAGTCGCAATATTTTACTGATGATGATATAGGTTTACACAAACACACACGTACACTCTTTCTCTCTCTCTCTTTCTCTCTGTCTCTCCCTATCTCTCTTTCTCCTCTCTTTCTCCTCTCTTTCGCATCTCTCTCTCTCTCTCTCTCTCTCTCTTTCTTTTCCTCTCTTTTTCTTTCTCTCTCTCCCTCTCTTTCTCTTTCTCTCTCTCTCTCTCTCTCTCTCTCTCTCTCTCTCTCTCTCTCTGTGTGTGTCTCTCTTTCACACACACACACACACACACACACACACACACACACACACACACACACACACACACACACACACACACACACACACACACACACACACATACACACACACACACACACACACACACACACACACACACACACACACACACACACACACACACACACACACACACACACACACACACACACACACACACACACACACACACACACACACACACACACACACACACACACACACACACACACACACACACGTTCGTGTGTATCTATGGCATCTTACCTATTTGTCTTCCTTCGTACGGAGTGTGTGACAATGATCATTTATTCATGTTTGTCTCCACGTGTCGCTGTGGGCCTTTGAGGTCTCATCTTGGAGCTACATAGACCTGGATGTCCCAACACCAAGGGCAAATGTGACGACTTCTGCCACAAAGTGACACGTATGTGTGTGCGCGTGTGCGAGTGCGTGTGTGTGTATTTCATATGTAAACGTGCAGTTGGACTTAAGATTGGATTGCACATGGGAGGATATATATATGTATGTATATGTATGTATATATATGTATATATATATTTAGGTATATATATGTATGTAGATATATATGTATATATATATATATATATATATATATATGTATATATATGTATATGTATATGTGTATATATATATATATATATATATATACATATATATATATATATATATATATATATATGTATGTATATATATATACATATATATGTAGGTGGACATGCATAAATTGAAACGCAGTACGGCCAAGGACTCGAAC
Organism: Oratosquilla oratoria; assembly: GCF_046742065.1. NCBI lineage: Eukaryota > Metazoa > Arthropoda > Malacostraca > Stomatopoda > Squillidae > Oratosquilla > Oratosquilla oratoria. The sequence goes on along the minus strand of NC_134800.1, from coordinate 1,010,598 downwards.
CCTGGCTAGCGCGTAACAAGTGCTAGGGACTTAACCGATTGTTATTCACTGGGACCCATCCATTGTTGTACACATACACACACACACACACACACACACACACACACACACACACACACACACACACACACACACACACACACACACACACACACACACCACGCACATATAAGTATATGTATATATATTAAAATAAAACTAATGTATAAGGATGAACTACTTATATTTCTAAAAAATAAGGAGATGTCTTACATCGATGTGT